>NW_017190733.1:0-11132 GCF_001704415.2 Capra hircus | reverse complement strand
TTTTTAACCTATTTTTTCTCTGAAGTGCAAGGCATATCGTGGCCATCCCTGAATCATAAAGTCACCTTTTCTTTATGTAGTCATAGTTTCATGCCTAAATTATAGGCCAACTCATGCTCAAATTGACTCTGATGTCAGGGGCAGATCAACTAATAAAAAAGCTTGGATTGTCCCTCTGGAGGAAAGTGAGATCTTGGTCCCACGAGAAGAATCTGAAGGGTTAAGGGAAACTTGCAAGAGTGGGGAAAGCTTAGTCCATCCTACATGTACCAAAATCTTAAATAAGGCTTATTTACTTTACCGAAGTAAAAAAACAGATGATGAAAACAATTAATAAATCAATGAAATAAAGAAACTCATAGTCTTTATCAAAAATTGCATTCTAAGAAAACTTTGTGCTCTTAACCTAGAGAGGAGACTAAATTCCATCTGGTACCAGCTTACCAGAAGACAAACAAACAAACAAACAAATTATCAGTAAGCTTAAAAAAAGTATATTCCATATATCTTGAAGTAGCAGTATTTCTGCAAAGGCATCAGTGTGAAACCATAGAGGACATGGTTAAAACCTGATTAAATAGAAATTGACAATGTAATCTGGTCACTGCTGCGACTTGAAATGCTTTAATATAATAACTGGAATTATAACTGACAGCATTTGACCAGGACATTTCAGATTTTCACGGATGTCAGATAATTTCTAGGATATCTATATTAGGAACTGAAGGAATCTTTGAACCTAGGAAAGAAAACAACAGTCTCAAAGGCCCTTGCTGAATCATCTATCAGCAAGGAATGTCTTTGCAAGGATCGCAAAGTGAAGGGAAAACACAGCGACCTGCCTCTGCAACTTCGGTCCTCTGAGCAGATCTGGAGGTCTCCCTTTGTATAAGCTAACCTGTTCCTTCCAAATAGAGGTTTGCAACACAAAACAAGTGGCCGCCTATTCTTCCCCGAAGGAGGCTCTCTTTCCCCACATCCTGCGAACACCCTTTCCCAGCCTCCTGGAAAAGCGCTTCTTGCAGTTCCTTTCAGAAAATCCTATGGACGGAGAAGCCTGGTAGGCTGCAGTCCGGGGGTCGCTGAGGGTCGGACACGACTGAGCGACTGCACTTTCATTTTCACTTTCATGCATTGGAGAAGGCAATGGCAACCCACTTACTGTTCTTGCCTGGAGAATCCCAGGGACGGGGAGCCTAGTGGGCTACCGTCTATGGCGTCGCACAGAGTCGAACACGACTGAAGCAACTTAGCAGCAGCAGCAGCAGCAGTTCCTTTCTTAGGGGCAGTTATCCCTGAGATTGGGACCTGGAAAGGCAGAGCCACCTCCACACACACGTCTTTTCTGTCCCCTTTCCTCTGGAGGAGAGCTCTAGTGAGCCTAGGTCTGTCAGGAAAATTCTTGGCTTTGACGGGATCCCACCCAGTGTTGTGAACCTGCATACCCGACCTAGGGGCCACAGGCACCTGTTTTGCTCGAGTGGGTCCTGGAGGGGTGCAGGATTTTTGGAGCTTAAAAATCCATCCAATTTGTCTTTTTTTTTTTACCTCGGAGAGAACGAGTTTGCTCCACCTCCACCCTTTGGCAGTGTGGAGGGAAGAGGGCACCACCCTCTCCCAAAGGGGACATAGGGCCTACCAGGAGAGAAAGGCCCCTTGAGGAGCTGAGCCAGGTAGGCAGCCAGTGATGTCAAGCACACTCCCGCTGCTTGCTTCTTCATGGGCACTCCCACGATCTGCTAGGAATGTCTTTGCAAGGATCTCAAAGGGAAGGGGAGATACATGGCCCTGTCTCTGGAACTTCAGTCCTCTGAGCAGATCTGGAGGTCTTGAGTTGTATAAGCAAACCTGTTCCTTCCAAATAGAGGCTTGCAAACACACCCCCCGGTGGTTGCCTCTTCTTCCCCGAAGAAGTCTTTCTTTCCCCACATGCTGCGAACTCCCTGTCCCAACCTCCAAGAATAGCGCTTCTTGCCATTCCTTTCTTAGAGGCAGTTATCCCTGAGCTTGGGGCCGTAGGGAGTAGCCCCACACTCACAGGGAAAGGCAAAGACTCCTCCATACATCTCCTCTATCCCCTTTGCTCTGGAGGAGAGCTCTAGTGAGCCTAGGTCTTTCAGGAAAATTCTTGGCTTGGACAGGATCTCACCCTGTTTGTGAACCTGCATACCCAACCAGGGGCCACAGAGCACCTGTTTCAGTAAAGTGGGCCCTGAAAGGGTGCAGCCTAGCAAGAGCTTGAAATCCATTCAATTGCTGTTTTTTGTACCTCTGACAGAGCGAGCTTGGCTCCACCCTTTGGCAGTGAGGAGAAAAGAGGCATGACACCCTCCCCAAGGGGACATGGGGCCCTACTTCGAGAGGAAAGGCCCTTGTGGAGCTGAGGCCAGGAAGGCACACAGTCGTGTCAAACACACTCCCACTGCTTGCTTCTTCAGGGGCCTCCCGCTATCAGCTAGGAATGTCTTTGCAATGATCACAAAGGGAAGGGGAGATACAGGGCCCTGCTTCTGGACCTCCCGGTGCTATGAGCAAATCTCGGGTCTCCCGTTGTTGGTCAAGGTCAAGCAAGTTCAAGTGTCAAGTTCAAGTCAAGTTTCAAGTTCAAGGTCAAGGTCAAGTTCAAGGTCAAGTTCAAGTTCAAGTTCAAGCTCAAGATCAAGGTGAAGTTTAAGTTCAAGTTCAAGGTCAACTTCAAGGTCAAGGTCAAGTTCAGGGTCAGTCCAAGGTCAAGGTCAAGGTCAAGGTCAAGTTCAAGGTCAAGGCCAAGTTCAAGGTCAAGGTCAAGTCAAGTTCAAGGTCAAGTTCAAGTTCAAGGGCAGGGCAAGGCCAAGCCCAAGACCAAGGCAAGGGCAACGGCAACGCCAAGGGCAAGGCCAAGGCCCAGGCCAAGGCAAAGGCCAAGGCCACCAAAGCGACGCCCAAACCCCGTAACGCCTGACAAAAGGCAGAAGCCACTAGGCCCCTGTGCAGAGGAAGCCACTGAAGGCAGCAAGGCCACAGAGCTCCCCGACTCCCATTCCCACATGAAGATGTGAGGATAAAGGGCCTCATCCCAGCAAAGCACCCGCTCCCACCACCCCCCAACCCCGGTCCCCGCCCCCCGCAGCACGCCCCCTGAAACAACACTGTCTTCCCAGAAAAGAGAACGGAGAAGCCATGTGTGTGCCAAAGGAGCAAGATGAACGAACGATGCCACGCCCTCCGAATTTGGGCACACCTGACGCCTCGGAACCCCGGGCCTGGCCGATGGGTCCCAGCCGTTCTCGGGTGGGAGGGGGGTCAACACATTGGCCGAGAGCCCTTGCCCAGGCCACCCGCAAATCCCCTGAGATGTGATCCGACCACAGGGACCGAGGGCAAACGTACTGCTTGAGGTGCTGGAGGAGCCGGACGAAGCCATGGTGGGAGAGGCACACGGGCACGCTGCAGACTGCTGGCCGAGTGGGCGGGGACCCAGCAGCTCAGGACTCTGGAGAACGGGAGGCGTCTCCGCCACCATTGACGTCAATAGGGTTTGGGTGGGTAGATGGAGGGGGCCGCCCCTGGCCTCTTTCCAAGCAGAGACCCTGGACGGAGTCCCGTGGAGCGAGTGGGCTTTTCCCGGGCACGGCTGTGCCCTGGACCGCCAAGATCCCCGTTGGGGTGGGCGGGCAGTTCGGGGGCTTTGGTTTGTGGCCCTCCCTCGCAGCGGGGGGTGGGTTCAACCCCGAGTGGATCAATCAGGGGCCCTCAGCAGTGCCAAGGGAACTCACTGCCCAGGAAACGCCCCTAGGTCCCTTTGAATTGGCCACCAACGCCCCCTTTCCCAGCCTGCCTTGCTCTGAGATTTCCCGCCTTTTCACATTCCACAGGTCCCTGGTCCTCGACTGTCCCCCGTTGGCTCCTCCGAGGCATTCCAGGACACCAGACGCTCTCTCCAGCGCCTCCACCTAGATCCCTCGCTGTCCTCGCCTCCGTTTCCCCCATGCCCCCTCCCCAACTCCTCCGTGGGCTCTTGGCATCCTTTCCCTACAGCAGTCCCAGAGTGCCACCCCCGAGGGCTTTGAGTTGCCTGGAGCCCAAGGCTCCGGCCAGAGACCTGAGGGGCCAGCGTCTGGACTGGCAGCTAATGCCATTTGGGGCTTTTCTCACGTGGAGCCTGAGGCCCGCACCTCCGCGGGCAACCCCCCAGCGCGAGTGCCCTGGAGATACCCGCCCAAGGGGACAGTGTATCCCCTACTGTGGGGAAGGAGGTTCCTGTTTTCCCTGCACTGGTTCGACTTTCACGCCGAGGATCGACTCACACCATGGTGGCAAGTGGAATAGCCTTGTGGGAAAGCCTCATGGGAAAGACTCCAGGGAAAGCCACAGATTCCTTGATCCACGAGAAGGGAAGCGTGACACTGCTGCTACCACTCGGGAGGAAAGCGCAGGTGCATGACCACACTCGAGCCGAGGACTGACGCAAGCTTGGGAGACTCCAGAAGTACGCCAAGATCCATGTCAGCACTGGAGAGGAATCCTCAGGTTCCGGTCCCGACTCCACACAAGGTCTTAGGCCCCGGCATCGACCGGAGAGGAATCCTGAGAGGCCCCCTAGCACCTCGCATGGGGACTGGCCTTTCCTGAGGTCACCAGAGCGGGTCCCTGAGGTCTCCGTCGTAACTCGAGAGCACCTGCCGCAACTCGAGAAAATCCAGGAGGTTCTCCCCTCCAGGCGAGATGAGGCCCATTTCCGCTGAGGCGTCTCGAGGCTAATCACACCTAACCTCTGGAACTTCCAAAGGGTCCTTCACACCCTTGCTGCAAGTCAAGAAGTTCTCCGACATACCCATATCCACTCGAGAGGAAGGACGAGGTTCCCGCCCATATCCAGCGGAGCCCCGTTTCCGCCTCATAGCTCGAGAAGAGGGATCCTTTCCCTTCGTCGTCGGGAAAGAATTCCCGGCCTTCCCGTCGCATCTCAAGAGGAGGCGCTCTCCACAGGAAAGACGAGAGGAACTCCAGGGCCTTGCCAGCATTCCAAGAGTCCCCCAGATGTCTAAGTCCATTCCAGAAGAAACTGTTTTCCCTGCACTGCCTCGACGTTCACGCCGAGGATCGACTCACACCACCGTGGCACGTGGGACAGCCCTGTTGGAAAGCCTCGTGGGAAAGCCTCAATGGAAAGCGACAGATCCCTTGATCCACACGTCGGCAAGCGTGACACTGCTGCTGCAGGTCGTGAGGAAATGGCAGGTGCATGCCCCCACACGAGATGAGGACTGACTCCCCTGGTGAGACTCCAGAAGTACGGAAAGATTCATGTCAGCACTGGAGAGGCATCCTCAGGGTCTGGCCCCGACTCCACACAAGGTCTTAGGCACCGGCATCGATGGGAGAGGAATCCCTAAAGGCCCCCTTGTAACTCGCATGGGGACTGGCCTTTCCTGAGGCCACCAGAGCGGGTCCCTGAGGACCCGTCGTAACTCGAGAGCACCTGCCGCAACTGGGTAAAATCCAGGAGGTTCTCCCCTCCAGGCGGGATGAGGCCCATTTCCTCTGAGGTGTCTGGAGGCTCATCACACCTAACCTCTGGAAATTAAAAAGGGTCCTTGCTGCAACTCAAGAAGTTCCCCGACATACCCGTCTCCACACGAGAGGAAGCACGAGGGTCCCGCCCACATTCAGAGGAACCCCCGTTTCCGAGATGAAGGATCCTATCCTGCTTAGTCAGGAAAGATTTTTCGGCGTTCCCATGGCATCTCAAGAGCAAGGGTTCTCAAAAGGAAAGGCAAGAGGAACTCCAGGGTCGTGCCACCATTTCAAGAGTCCCCCAGATGTCTCAGTCCATTTCAGAGGAACCCGTTTTCCCAGCACTGCCTCGACTTTCACGCCGAGGATCCACTCACACCATGGTGGCATGTGGCGACAGCCCTGTGAGAAAGCCTCGAGGGAAAGCCACAGATCCCTTGATCCCCGCGACGGGAAGCCTGACACATCTGCTACACTGTCCCTGAGGTCACGGTCGTATGTGGAGAGTACCTGCCGCAACTCGAGAAAATCCAGGAGGTTCTCTGCTCCAGTCGAGATGAGGCCCATTTTCTCTGCAGCGTCTCGAGAGTAATCACAACTAAACTCTGGAACTTCCAAAGTGTCCTAAACACCCTTGCTAAAACTCAAGAAGTTCCCCGACATACCCGTCTCCACTCCAGAGGAAGCACGAGGGTCCGGCAACCGCCAGAGGAGCTCCGTTTCCTCCTCCAAGCTCGAGATGAGGGATCCTTCCCTGCTTCCTCGGGAAAGAATTCCCGACATTTCGACGCATCTCAAGAGGAGGCGCGCTGCACAGGAAAGGCGAGAGGAACTCATGGGTCGTGCCACCATTCCAAGAGTCCCCCAGATGTCTCAGTCCATTCCAGAGGATCCTGTTTTCCCTGCACTGCTTCGACTTTCACGCTGAGGATCGACTCACACCTGGTGGCACGTGTGACAACCCTGTGGGAAAGCCTCGTGGGAAAGCCTCGAGGGAAAGCCACAGATCCGTTAATCCACGCGACGGGAAGCGTGACACTGCTGCTACAGCACGGGAGGAAAGCGCACGTGCATGCCCCTACTCGAGACGAGAACTGACTCCCCTGGGGAGACTCCAGAAATACCCCAAGATGCATGTCAGCCCTGGAGAGGAATCCTCAGGTTCCGGCCCCGACTCCACACAAGGTCTTAGGCCCTGGCATCGACGGGAGAGGAATAGCGACAGGACCTCTAGCAACTCACATGGGGACTGGCCTTTCCTGAGGTAACCAGAGCGGGTCCATGAGGTCCCCGTCGTAGGTCGAGAGCACCTGCCGCAACTCGGTAAAATCCAGGAGGTTCTCCCCTGCAGGTGAGATGAGGCCCGTTTCCACTGATGTGTCTCGAGGCTAATCACACGTGAACTCTGGAACTTCTAAAGAGTCTTTCACAGTCATGCTGCAACTCAAGAAGTTCCCCGACATACCCGTCTCCACTCAAGAGGAAGCACAAGGGTCCCGGCCACATCCAGAGGAGCTCCGTTTCCGGCTCGTAGCTCGAGATGAGGGATCCTTTCCCTACTTGGTCGGGAAAGAATTCCCGGCATTCTCATCGCATCTCAAGAGGAGGCGCTCTCCAAAGGAAAGGGGAGAGGAACTGCAGGGTCGTGCCACCATTCCCAGAGTCCCCCGGATGTCTCATTCCATTCCAGGGAAACCTGTTTTCCCTGCACTGCCTCGACTTTCAAGCCGAGGATCGACTCACACCACGGTGGCACGTGGCACAGCCCTGTGGGAAGGCCTCGTGGGAAAGCCTCGTGGGAAAGCCTCGAGGGAAAGACACAGATCCCTTGATCCACGCGAAGGGAAGCGTGACACTGCTGCTTCAGCTCGGGAGGAAATCGCACGTGCATGCCCCCACTCGAGACGAGGACTGCCTCCACTAGGGAGACTCCATTAGTACCCCAAGATCCATGTCAGCACTGGAGAGGAATCCTCAGGTTCCAGCACTGACTCCACACAAGGTCTTAGGCCCGGGCATCGACGGGAGAGGAATCCGAGAGGCCCACGAGCAACACGCATGGGGACTGGCCTTTCCTGAGGCCACAAGAGCGGGTCCCTGAGGTCCCCGTCGTAAGTCGAGAGCACCTGCCGCAACTCGAGAAAATCCAGAAGGTTCTCCCCTCCAGGCGAGATGAGGCCCATTTCCGCTGAGACGTCTCGAGGCTAATCACACCTAACCTCTGAAACTTCCAAAGGGTCCTTCACGTCCTTGCTGCAACTCAAGAAGTTCCCTGACATACCTGTCTCCACTCGAGAGGAAGCACGAGAGGCCTGCCCACATCCAGAGGAGCCCCGTTTCCTTCTCCCAGCTCGAGAGGAGGGATCCTTTCCCTGCGTTGTCGGGAAAGAATTCCCGGCGTTCCCATAGCGTCTCAAGAGGAGTCGCTCTCCACAGGAAAGGCGAGAGGAACTCCAGGGTGGTGCCACCATTCCCAGAGTCCCCCACATGTCTCAGTCCATTTCACGGAAACCTGTTTTACCTGCATTGCCTTGGCTCTCAAGCCGAGTATCCATTCAAACAACGGTGGCATGTGGGACAGCCCTTTGGGAAAGCCTCGTGGGAAAGCCTCGTGGGAAAGACTCGAGGGAAAGCCACAGATCCCTTACTCCACAAGAAGAGAAGCGAGATACTGCAGCTACAGCTCGGGAGGTAAGCGCATGTGCATGCGCCCACTCCAGACGAGGACTGACTCCCCTGGGGAGACTCCAGAAGTACCCAAGATCCATGTCAGCAAGGAGAGGAAACCTCAGGTTCCTGCACCGACTCCACACAAGGCCTTAGGCCCCGGCATCGACGGGAGTGAAATCCCGAGAGGCCCCCGAGCAACTCGCATGGGGACTGGCCTTCCTGAGGCCACCAGAGCGAGTCCCTGAGGTCCCCGTCATAAGTCGAGAGAACCTGCCACAACTCGAGAAAATCCAGGAGGTTCTTCCCTCCAGACGAGATGAGCCCCATTTCCGCAGAGGCGACTCGAGGCTAATCACACCTAACCTCTGGACCTTCCAAAGGGCCCTTCACACCCTTGCTGCAACTCAAGAAGTTCCCTGACATACCCGTCTCCACTCGAGAGGAAGCACGAGAGTCCCGCCCACATCCAGAGGAGCCCTTTTTCTGCCTCCTAGCTCGACAGGAGGGATCCTTTCCTGCGTGTTCAGAAAAGAATTCTCAGCGTTCCCGTCACATATCAAGAGGGGGCGCTCTCCACAGGAAAGGCGAGAGGAACTCCAGGGTCGTGTCACCATTCCCAGAGTCCCCCAGATGTCTCAGTCCATTCCAGGGAAGCCTGTTTCCCCGGCACTGCCTCGACTTTCAAACCGAGGATCGACTGACACCGCGGTGGCACGTGGGACATCACTGGGGGAAAGCCTCGTTGGAAAGCCTGGTGGGAAAGCGTCGTGGGAAAGCCTCATGGGAAAGCCTCGAGGGAAAGCCACAGATCCTATGATCCACGGGAAGGGAAGCGTGACACTGCTGCTACAGCTCGGGAGGAAAGGGCACGTGCATACCCCGACTGGAGACGAGGACTCACTCCCCTGGGGAGACTTCAGAAGTACCCCAAGAGCGATGTCAGCACTGCAGAGGAATTCTCAGTTTCCGACACCGACTCCACACAAGGTCTTAGGGCCCGGCATCGATGGGAGAGGAATCCCGAGCGGCCCCCGAGCAACTCGCATGGGGACTGGCCTTTCCTGAGGCCACCAGAGCGGGTCCCTGAGGTCCCTGTTGTAAGTCGAGCGCACCTGCTGCAACTCGAGAAAATCCAGGAGGTTCTGCCCTCCAGGCGAGAAGAGGCCCATTTCGCTGAGGCGTCTCGAGGCTAATCACACCTAATCTCTGGAACTTCCAAAGGGTCCTTCACACCCTTGCTACAACTCAAGAATTTCCATGACATACCCGTCTCCACTCGAGAGGAAGCACAAGAGCTCCGCTCACATCCAGAGGAGCCCCGTGTCCGCCTCGTAGCTCGAGAGGAGGGATCCTTTCCCTGTGTCGTTGGTAATGAATTCCCGGCGTTCCCGTCGCATCTCAAGATGAGGCGCTCTCCACAGGAAAGGCGAGAGGAACTCAAGGGTCGTGCCACCATTCGCAGAGTCCCCCAGATGTCTCAGTCCATTCCAGGAAAACCTGTTTTCCCTGCACTGCCTTGACTTTCTAGCCGAGGATCGACTCACACCACGGTGGCACGTGGGACAGCCCTGTGGGAAAGCCTCGTGGGAAAGCCCCGTGGGAAAGCCTCGTGGAAAGTCTCTAGGGAAAGCCACAGATCCCTTGATCCACGCGAAGGGAAGCGTGACACTGCTGCTACAGCTCTGGAGGAAATCGCACGTGCATGCCCCCACTCGAGACTACGACTGACTCCCCTGGGGAGACTCCAGAAGTACCCCAAGATCCATGTCAGCACTGGAGAGGAATCCTCAAGTTCGGCACCGAATTCACACAAGGTCGTATGCCCCGGCATCGACGGGAGAGGAATCCCGAGAGGGCCCCTGAGCAACGCGCATGTGGACTGGCCTTTACTGAGTCCACCAGAGCGGGTCCCTGAGGTCCCCGTCATAAGTCGAGAGCACCTGCCGCAACTCGAGAAAATCCAGGAGGTTCTCCCCTCCAGGCAAGATGAGGCCCATTTCCGCTGAGGCGTCTTGAGCTAATCACACCTAACCTCTGGAACTTCCAAAGGGTCCTTCACACCCTTGCTGCAACTCAAGAAGTTCTCCGACATACCCGTCTGCACTCGAGAGGAAGGCACGAGAGTCCCACCCACATCCAGAGGAGCCCCATTTCTGGCCTCTTAGCTCCAGAGGTGGGATCCTTTTCCGTGCGTTGTCTGGGAAAGAATTCACCGAGTTCCGTCGCAATTCAAGAGGAGGCGCTCTCCACAGGAAAGGCGAGAGGAACTCCAGTGTCGTGCCACCATTCGCAGAGTCCCCCAGATGTCTCAGTCCATTCCAGGGAAACCTGTTTCCCTGCACTGCCTCGACTTTCTAGCCGAGGATCGACTCACACCACAGTGGCACGTGGGACAGCCCTGTGGGAAAGCCTCGTGGGAAAGCCTCGAGGGAAAGCCACAGATCCCTTGATCCACGCGAAGGGAAGCGGGACACTGCTGCTACAGCTCGGGAGGAAAGCGCACGTGCATGCCCCACTCGAGACGAAGACTGACACCCCTGGGGAGACTCGAGAAGTACCCCAAGATCCATGTCAGCACTGGAGAGGAATCCTCAGCTTCCGCACCGACTCCACACAAGGTCTTAGGCCCTGGCATCTACGGGAGAGGAATCCCGCGAGGCCCCAGAGCAACTCGCATGGGGCCTGGCCTTTCCTGAGGGCACCAGAGCGGGTCCCTGAGGTCCCCGTCGTAAGTCGAGGGCACCTGCCGCAACTCGAGAAAATCCAGGAGGTTCTACCCTCCAGGCGAGATGAGGCCCATTTCCGCTGAGGCGTCTCCAGGCTAATCACACCTAACCTATGGAACTTACAAAGGGTCCTTCACGCCCTTGCTGCAACTCAAGAAGCTCCCCCACACACCCGTCTCCACTCTGAAGGAAAGCCCGAGAGTCCCGCCCACATCCAGAGGAGCCCCGTTACTGCCTCCT
>NW_017190732.1:0-11132 GCF_001704415.2 Capra hircus | reverse complement strand
GAGAAGGGATCCTTTCCCTGAGTGGTCGGGAAAGAATTCCCGGCGTTCCCGTCGCATCTCAAGAGGAGGCGCTCTCCACAGGAAAGTCGAGAGGAAGTCCAGGGTCGTGCCACCATTCCCAGATTCGCCAGATGTCTCAGTCCATTCCAGGGAAACCTGTTTTCCTTGCACTGCGTTGACTTTCAAGCCATCGATCGACTCACACCACGGTGGCACGTGGGATAGCCCTGTGGGAAAGCCTCGTGGGAAAGCCACAGATCCCTTGATCCAGGCGAAGGAAGCATGACACTGCTGCTCCGGAGGTAAGCGCACGTGCATGCGCCCACTCAAACGAGGACTGACTCCCCTGGGGAGACTCCAGAAGTACCCCAAGATCCATGTCAGCACTGCAGAAGAATCCTCAGGTTCCGGCACCGACTCCACACAAGGTCTTAGGCCCGGCCTCGATGGTAGAGGAATCCCGAGAGGCCCCGAGCAACTCGCATGTGGACTGGCCTTTCCTGAGGCCACCAGAGCGGGTCCCTGAGGTCCCCGTCGTAAGTCGAGAGCACCTGCCGCAACTCGAGAAAATCCAGGAGGTTCTCCCCTCCAGGCGAGATGAAGCCCATTTCCGCTGAAGCGTCTGGAGGCTAATCACACCTAACCTCTGGAACTTCCAAAGGGTCCTTCACACCCTTGCTGCCACTCAAGAAGTTCCCTGACATACCCGTCTCCTCTCGATAGGAAGCACGAGGGTCCCGCCCACATCCAGAGGAGCCCCTTTCCGCCTCGTAGCTCGAGATGTGGGATCCTTTCCCTGCTTCGTCGGGAAAGAATTCCCGGCGTTCCCGTCGCATCTCAAGTGGAGGCGCTCTCCACAGGAAATGCGAGAGGAACTCCAGAGTCGTGCCACCATTCCAAGAGTCCCCTAGATGTCTCAGTCCATTCCAGAGGAACCTGTTTTCCCTGCACTGCCTCGACTTTCACGCCGAGGTTCGACTCACACCTCGGCGGCATGTGGGACAGCCCTCTGGGATAGCCTCGTGGTAAAGCCTGGAGGAAAAGCCACAGATCACTTGATCCACGCGACCGGAAGCGTGACACTGCTGCTACAGCTCGGGAGGAAAGCGCACGTGCATGCCCCCATTCGAGACGAAGACTGACTTCCCTGGGGGGCTCCAGAGCTACCCCAAGATCCATGTCAGCACTGTAGAGGAATCCTCAGGTTCCTGCCCCAACTCCTCACAAGGTCTTTTTTTTTTCTTTCCTTTTTACTCTTTTCTTTGCATTTATTTAAACACAGTTCTCAAAAACAAATTGGGCCTCCTTTGGTAAGCAAAGAACCTGAAATTAGTATTTAAAAAATGAACAGGCAAAGTCTTCAGATCATCCACAACACAGGTGTAGTGTTCCCTTCTTTTTTCTCAAAACTCTGAACCACCCAGTTTTTCCATATAGTCTTAAAAGCTAGAAGAACAAGAGTACATTTGTGGTGGAATATTATTTTCACTTGCTGATTACTAATTGAAATACCATTATCCCCTTCTAACAGCTTTAAGAAATAGCCTTTTTAAGGCATACATTGTGCAACTCATCTTATTCCCTGCTATGTATAATACAGATTACATAAAGGCTGTCAAAGTCACATTTATATAAGCATTAAGCATTTGCTGTATTGAAAGATCTTTAGTTTTTAACACTAGCAGTATAGAGTTACAGAGCGTAATTTTTATCACTTAACTGCAGGTATATTAAGTATGGTATGTTTCATGGACTCGAGGAAAACGGGCATTTTTTTCTTTAATTTACTACTGACAATCTAATCAGAACAGTTCTCCTAAGCATTGATATGTTAGAAAGAAAAGTAAAAACCAAACGTTATTGTTGCTTTTTGCCATTTGGTAGCATTTTACACACAGGCTTCAATCTTCAGAATACCCTGTATTCAGTAGAAAAACCATTTAAATGAAGTTCTGTACAATAGAAACTTCTCAGCAGTCAAAATTTTAGACTGTAAAAAAATACATGTAAAACATACTTTTCTGAAAACACTTAACTTTGAACAAAGCACCGAACTACACAAATGCAGAATGAAAACAGCATTTCAACTCCACCAAAAGTAGTCATCATAAAAGGTGTAAAAGTCACCTAACTTCACCAGGCACTGTTCACTTTTTAAACAGGAGACAATAAAAAATATTGTCCACAAACAATATCCCAACTCTAGGGCAGGTTTCAGAAAGTCTTCATCTTCATGCTTTAATAGCGACGAGGTGAGTATGATCGAGATCTGGAACGTGATCTGTATCCTCCACGACTATAGTAGGGAGAAGGTGACCGTCTTCTGTATTTCTGATCCCTGTCTTGAGCAGCTCTCCATCCTCCTCCTCCTCCTCCTCCTCCTCTGTACGATCTGCTGTAATAGTCCCGATCATCATAGCCTCGATCATATCCTCTGTCATAGTAATCTCGACGGCGTGAGCTGCCATAGGTAGGTCTCCCCATGTAAATTCCTGCTGTTGGAGTATGTGGTCTTTTCGTTATGGAGAAGTCAACTCTGATCCTACATCCATCAAGCTCCATTCCATTGGCACGCTCTTTTGCTTCCTTGGCATCATCTACATTTTCAAAGTATACAAAGGCAAATCCTCTTGAACGTCTAGACTGCTGGTCATATACAATAGATACATCAGCAATTGGGGCCATATTTAGAGAACATTTCTCTTAGATCTCTTTCTGTAGTATACAAGCTCAATCCAAATACTCCAAGACAACAGTTAGGATCAGGATTTGCCCGATTCCCAACATGACGCCAGCGAGTAGACATGGGAGAATGACTGTGGCTATGCCGTCTTCGATAATCTCTGCTGTAAGATCTGCTACGAGATCTTCTATGGGACCGGGACCGAGATCGTGACCTTGTATAATGCCTCCGAGAACTTCTTCTGGATCTAGACCTAGATTCCGATCTGGACCTGGACTTTTGATCTGGAACGCCTGGAATCTTCCTTGGAGCGAGACCTTGCAGGGGTATGACTTGCAGATTTCCCAGATCCATGAGCACTTCCGCTTCTGGAAGCAGAACGGGATTCCCCCTCGCCGTAGTTCTCCTCGCCGCTGTCGCTCATGACTTTCACTGCTGTCGCCGCTCGATGTGGCTTCAATCGAAGCTGCCAACCTCTCGCACCTTCAGTGTAGAGGCTCCGCCGCAGCCTCACACCACACACCGGTGCCCCAGGCACTGAGAACCGAAACGCTCCGCGCCGCCTCCGCTCGGGCTCTCCACACAAGGTCTTAGGCCCCTGGCATCGACGTGAGAGGAATCCTGAGAGGCCCCTAGCAACTCCCATGGGCACTGGCCTTTTCTGAGGCCACAGGAGCGGGTCCCTGAGGTCCCCATGCTAAGACGAGAGCACCTGCTCCAACTCAAGATAATCCAGGAGGTTCTCCCCTCCAGGCGAGATGAGGCCATTTCCCCTGAGGCATCTCGAGGCTAATCACACCTAACCTCTGGAACTTCCAAAGGGTCTTTGACACCCCTGCGGCAAGTCAAGAAGATCACCGACATACTCGTCTCCACTCGAGATGAAGCACGAGGGTCCCACCCACATCCAGAGGAGCCCCGTTTCCGCCTCGTATCTAGAGAGGAGGGATCCTTTCCCTGCGTGGTCGGGAAAGAATTCCTGGCGTTCCCGTCGCATCTCAAGAGGAAGTGCTCTCCACAGGAAAGGCCAGAGGAACTCCAGGGTCGTGCCACCATTCCAAGAGTTTCCCCAGATGTCTCAGTCCATTCCAGAGGAACCTGTTTTCCCTGCACTGCCATGACTTTCACGCCGAGGATCGTCTCACACCAAGGTGGCATGTGGGACAGCCCTGTGGGAAAGCCTCATGGGAAAGCCTAGAGGGAAAGCCACAGATCCCTTGATCCACGCGACGGGAAGCGTGACACTGCTGCTACCGCTCAGGAGGAAAGCGCACGTTCATGCCCCCACTCGAGACGAGGACTGACTCCCCTGGGGAGACTCCAGAAGTACCACAAGATCCATGTCAGCACTGGAGAGGAATCTTCAGGTTCCAGCCCCGACTTCACACAAGGTCTTAGGTCCCGGCATCGACAGGAGAGGAATCCTGAGAGGCCCCCTAGAAACTTGAATGGGGACTGGCCTTTCCTGAGGCCACCAGAGCTGGCCCCTCAGGTCCCCGTCGTAAGTCGAGAGCACCTGCCGCAACTCGAGAAAATCCAGGAGGTTCTCCCCTCCAGGCGAGATGAGGCCCATTTCCACTGAGGTGTCTCGAGGCTAATCACACCTAACCTCTGGAACTTCCAAAAGGTACTTTTACACCCTTGCTGCAACTCAAGAAGTTCCCCGACATACCCGTCTCCACTCGAGAATAAGCAAGATGGTCCCCCCTACATCCACAGGAGGCGCGTTTCCGCCTCGTCGCTCGAGATGAGGGATCCTTTCCTTCCGGGGACCAGCGTGAGGAATTCCGCGTATGGCAAAGTTCATGAGGAAGGAGGCTTTGGCATGCGCAAAGGCGTGATCAAGCCTCAGGTAACCCCCTGTTCCCGAGCATCGAACCCCAAAACCAGAGTCTGTTTTATGCTCTCACCTACACTTCTGACTTTACGGGGGCTCTCCCCCATAACGGTTTCTCTCGGAGAAGAAGTAAACGTGCAGCTTCAAGGCAATAAATATTCTTGGGCATGACAAGAGTGTTTCAGCTTGCCGACTCCTCTGAAGGTTATCTAGCCCACCTTTATAGGTTTGTCCGGCCACATGTGATTGTTTACAGCCTCCAACCTGAGAGGCATGAGATGTTTTAGACTTACTAAAGGCAAATTATTTTGGGGAGTTAGAAATTATTAGTATAGTTGGTTAGGAATTATATTGGTGAAGGGTTCTTCATTTGTTGTGTCAAAAAATTGCTGCTAATTCCCTGCTCTGGGTGGGACAAGGATATTTTAGGTCAAACCTCTCTGGTGACAGACCAGCTTGTGTGACAGGATTATCCATACTGCTGCCACTAGGCACAAGATTGTTTACTGCCTCTCAACTGTAAACAGCACAGAGAGTTTTGGAGTATTTTGAGAGTCTTAATTAGCATAGGACTTTTTCTTCTTGTTGAGTCAATGATTGCCACCAGGCCTCCATATCCTTAGGCACTTGGGAATATATTAATCAATGTATTTGGAATATAGCAAAGGAAATATAGCAGTTTTTGATGTTAGCAATACTAGACTTTTTGAGTTAATGGATTTTCACTTTTGTAATAGATCACTGTACTTTGTTATATATCACTGTTTCCTTTCTATGTAAGAATGTAACTTTATCATATCTTAAGACTAAATAGATCTTAAGGGGAGAATTGATGAAAGGATTTTCATTTGTTAGGCTGATGTTTGCTGAGAAATCTCCATGTTCCCTACCCTTATAATGAATATAACTAGTATATAGGAGAAATAAGTATTAACCTTTAAGCATATAGGAGAAATAAGAATTCACCTTTAAGACTAATCATGTTAACCTTGGGTTAAATAAATTCCTTTCTTTATTGTAACTCACTACACCCTCACCCTATAGGAATGTAACTTTATTTGGAGGGGTGGTGCCTGGTTTAAGAAAAAAACACCCTTGGAAGAAATAAGTTTATTTGGTTATCAGAAAGAAAGGATCATAAAATGTCAGCAGGTCTCATTCATGGCCAGAAGATGATGTAAGATCCCTAAGACCTTTTTTTTATACATTTATGTGAAGCACCTGATTTTGATAAAGGTCAGGATGCCGACTCCTGCGTGACTCTGTATTCATCCCTATGTGTAACAAGAGGTATACAAGCAAAACCAAAAATAAAGAAATCAGATCAGTTTCCGGAAAGACTGATTCCCCCATGTCGCTTCTTTTTTGCTCCCGTTTTTCTGGCTGAATTCTCTACTGGAGGATGGATGCTATTCCACGTAATCCAAGTTATTCAGCCTCTTTTTTCTCCAATAATCTTCCTACTACACAATCCATTTCTAATCTCTTTATATCTGGGATTAAATATGTATATTTCCAAAGACGACGACTACGTCCCCACCTTCGAATCACGCTGGATCCACCGGGGCTGGACCACGGGACTTTCCCTGCTTGGTCGGGAAAGTATTCCCGGCGTTCCCACCGCATCTCAAGAAGAGGCGCTCTCCACAGGAAAGGTGAGAGGAACTCCAGGGTCGTGCCACAATTCCAAGAGTCCCCCAGATGTCTCAGTCCATTCCAGAGGAACCTGTTTTCCCTGCACTGCCTTGATTTTCACGCCGAGGATCGACTGGCACCATGGTGGCACGTGGGACAGCGATGTGGGAAAGGCCTCGTGGGAAAGCCTCGAGGGAAAGCCCCGTGAGAAATACCTCGAGGGAAAGACATAGATCTCTTGATCAACGCGACGGGCAGCGTGACACTGCTACTGCAGCTCAGGAGGTAAGCGTTCTTGCATGATCCCGCTGAGAAGAGGACTGACACCCCCTGGGGAGACTCAAGAAGTACCCCAAGAACCATGTCACCACGGGAGAGGAATCCTCAGGTACCGGCCTCGACTTCACACAAGGTCTTAGGCCCCACCATCGACGGGAGAGGAATCCTGAGAGGCCCGTAGCCACTCGGATGGGAACTGGCCTTTCCTGACGCCACCAGAGCGGGTCCCTGAGGTCCCAGCGTACGTTGAGAACACCTGCCACAATTCCGAGAAATCCAGGAGGTTCTCCCCTCCAGGCAAGATGAGGCCAATTTCCGCTGAGGCACTCGAGGCTAATCACACCTAAACTCTGGAAATTCCAAAGGTTCCTTCACAACCTTGCTGAAACTCAAGAAGTTCCCCGACATACCGTCTCCACTCCAGAGGAAGCACGAGGGTCCCGCCCACATCCAGAGGAGCCCCGTTTCTGCCTCGGACCTCGAGATGACGGATCCTTTCCCTGCTTGGTCGGGAAAGAATTCCCGGCGTTCCCGTCCCATCTCAAGAGGAGGCGCTCTCCACAGGAAAGGCGAGCGGAACTCCAGGGTCGTACCACCATTCCAAGAGTCCCCAGATGTCACAGTCCATTCCAGAGGAACCTGTTTTCCCTGCACTGCCTCGACTTTCAAGCCGAGGATCGACTCACACCATGGTGGCAGGTGGGACAGCCCTGTGGGAAAGACTCTTGGGAAAGCCTTGAAGGAAAGACTTGAGTGAAAGCTACAGATCCCTTGACCACGCGTTAGGAAGCGTGACACTGCTGCTACAGCTCGGGAGGAAAGCGCACGTGCATGCCCACACTCGAGACGAGGACTGACTTCCCTGGGAGACTCCAGAAGTACCCCAAGAACCATGTCAGCACTGGAGAGGAATCCTCAGGATCCGGCCTCGACTCCACACAAGGTCTTAGGCCCGGCATCGACCCAAGAGGAATCCCGAGAGTCCCCCTGGCAACTTGCATGGGGACTGGCCTTTCCTGAGGCCACGAGACAGGTTCCCTGATGCGTCCCGTCGTAATTCGAGAGCACCTGCCGTAACTCGAGAAAATCCAGGAGGTTCTCCCCTACAGGCCAAAATGAGGCCTATTTCCACTGACGCATCTAGAGGCTAAGCACACCTAACCTCTGGAACTTCCAATGGTTCCTTCACACACTTGCTGCAACTCAAGAGCTTTCCCGACATACCCGTCTACACTCAAAGGAAGCACGAGGGTCCCGCCCACATCCAGAGAAGCCCCGATCCCCCTCGAGGCTCCAAAGGAGAGATCTTTTAACTGCTTGCATTTCCCGAGTCAAAGACCTTGTGTTGAGTTGGGACCGGAAACTGAGGATTCCTCTCCAGTGCTGACGTGGATTTTTGGGTACTTCTGGACTCTCCCAGGGGAGTCAGTCCTCGTCTCGAGTGGGGAAATGCACTTGGGCTTTCCTCCCTAAAGGTGGCAGCAGTGTCATGCTACCCGACAGGTGGATCAAGGGATGTGTGGCTTTTCCCTGTAGGATTTCCCATGAGGCTTTCCCACGAGGCTAACACACAGGGCTGTCCCACGTGCCACCGTGGTGTGAGTCGATCCTCGACGTGACAGTCAAGGCAGTGCAGGTAAAAGAGTTTCCTTTGGAATGGAATCAGTCCTCTGGGGGACTCTTGGAATGGGTGGCACGACCCTGGAGTTCCTCTCGCCTTTCCTGTGGAGAGCGCTTCCTCTTGGATGCGACGGGAATGCCAGGAATTCTTTCCCGACCACGCAGGGAAAGAATCCCTCATCTCGAGCTACAGGGAGGAAAAGGGCCTTCTCTGGATGTGCAAGGGACGCTCGCGCTTCCTCTCGAGTGGACAAGGGTATGTCGGGGAACTTCTTGAGTTGCAGCAAGGGTGTGAAGGACCCTATGGAAGTTCCAAAGGTTAGATGTGATTAGCCTCGAGTCGCCTCAGCGGAAATGGGACTCATCTCGCCTGGAGGGGAGAACCTCCTGGATTTTCTCGAGTTGCGTCAGGTGCTCTCGACTTACGACGGGGACCTCAGGGACCCGCTCTGGTGGCCCCAAGAAAAGTCAATCCCCATGCGAGTTGCTCTGGGGCCTCTCGGGATTCCTCTCCCGTCGATGCCGGGTCCTAAGACCTTGTGTGGAGTCGGTGCCAGAACCTGAGGATTCCTCTCCAGTGCTGACATGGACCTTGGGGTACTTCTGGAGTCTCGCCAGGGGAGTCAGACCTCGTTTCGAGTGGGGGCATGCACGTGCGCTTTCCTCCTGAGCTGTAGCAGCAGTATCACGCTTCCCTTTGCATGGATCAAGGGATCTGTAGCTTCCCCTCGAGGCTTTCCCACTAGGCCTTCCCATGAGGCTTTCCCACAGGGCTGTCCCACGTGCCACCGTGGTGTGAGTCGATCCTCGGGCTTGAAAGTCGAGGCAGTGCAGGAAAACAGGTTTCCCTGGAATGGACTGAGAAATCTGGGGGACTCTGGGAATGGTGGCACGACCCTGGAGTTCCTCTCGCCTTTCCTGTGGAGAGCGCCTCCTCTTGAGATGCGACTGGAACGCCGGGATTCTTTCCCAAACACGCAGGGAAAGGATCCCCCCTGTCGAGCTAGGAGGCAGGAAAACGGGGCTCCTCTGGATGTGGGCGCGTCTCTCGTGCTTCCTCTCGAGTGGAGACCGGTATGTCGGGGAACTTCTTGAGTTGCAGCAACGGTGTGAAGGACCTTGGGAAGTTCCAGAAGTTTGGATGTGATTAGCTCGAGAGGTCTCAGCGGAAATGGGCCTCCTCTCGCCTGGAGGGGAGAACCTCCTGGATTTTCTCGAGTTGCGGCCAGTGCTCTCGGACTTACGACGGGACCTCAGGGACCCGCTCTGGTGGCCTCAGGAAAGGCCAGTCCCCAGAGAGTTGCTTGGGGGGCTCTCGGGATTCCTCTGCCGTCAATGTCGGTACCTAAGACCTTGTGTGGAGACGGTGCCGGAACTTGAGGATTCCTCTCCAGTGCTGACATGGACCTTGGGGTACTTCTGGGGTCTCCCCAGGGGAGTCATTCCTCGTCTCGATGGGGGGCATGCACGTGCGCTTTCTGCCGAGCTGTAGCAGCAGTGTCACGCTTTCCCTTCGCCGTGGATCAAGGGATCTGTGGCTTCCTAGAGCTTTCCCACTAGGCCTTCCCACGAGGCTTTCCCACAGGGCTGTCCCACGTGCCACCGTGGTGTGAGTTGATCCTCGGCTTGAAAGTGGAGGCCAGTGCAGGGAAAACAGGTTTCCCTGGAATGGACTGAGACATCTGGGGGACTCTGGGAATGGTGGCACGACCCTGGAGTTCCTCTCGCCTTTCCTGTGGATAGTGCCTGCACTTGAGATGCGACGGGAACGCCAGGAATTCTTTCCCGACCACGCAGGGAAAGGATCCCTCCTCTCGAGCTAGGAGGCGGAAATGGGGCTCTTCTGGATGTGGGCGGACTTTCGTGCTTCCTCTCGAGTGGAGACGGGTATGTCGGGGAACTTCTTGAGTTGCAGCAAGGGTGTGAAGGACCCTTTGGAAGTTCCAGAGGTTAGGTGTGATTATCCTCCAGACGCCTCAGCGGAAATGGGCCTCATCTCGCCTGGAGGGGAGAACCTCCTGGATTTTCTCGAGTTGCGTCAGGTGCTCTCGACTTACGACGGGGACCTCAGGGACCCGCTCTGGTGGCCCAAGAAGGCCAATCCCCATGCGAGTTGCTCTGGGGCCTCTCGGGATTCCTCTCCCGTCGATGCCGGGCCTAAGACCTTGTGTGGAGTCGGTGCCAGAACCTGAGGATTCCTCTCCAGTGCTGACATGGATCTTGGGGTACTTCTGGAGTCTCGCCAGGGGAGTCAGACCTCGTTTCGAGTGGGGGCATGCACGTGCGCTTTCCTCCTGAGCTGTAGCAGCAGTATCACGCTTCCCTTTGCATGGATCAAGGGATCTGTAGCTTCCCTCGAGGCTTTCCCACTAGGCCTTCCCATGAGGCTTTCCACAGGGCTGTCCCACGTGCCACCGTGGTGTGAGTCGATCCTCGGCTTGAAAGTCGAGGCAGTGCAGGGAAAACAGGTTTCCCTGGAATGGACTGAGAATCTGGGGACTCTGGGAATGGTGGCACGACCCTGGAGTTCCTCTCGCCTTTCCTGTGGAGAGCGCCTCCTCTTGAGATGCGACGGGAACGCCGGGATTCTTTCCCAAACACGCAGGGAAAGGATCCCCCCTGTCGAGCTAGGAGGCGGAAACGGGGCTCCTCTGGATGTGGGCGGTCTCTCGTGCTTCCTCTCGAGTGGAGACGGGTATGTCGGGGAACTTCTTGAGTTGCAGCAAGGGTGTGAAGGACCCTTTGGAAGTTCCAGAAGTTTGGTGTGATTAGCCTCGAGAGTCTCAGCGGAAATGGGCCTCCTCTCGCCTGGAGGGGAGAACCTCCTGGATTTTCTCGAGTTGCGGCCGGTGCTCTCGACTTACGACGGGGACCTCAGGGACCCGCTCTGGTGGCCTCAGGAAAGGCCAGTCCCCAGGAGAGTTGCTTGGGGGGCTCTCGGATTCCTCTGCCGTCAATGTCCTAAGACCTTGTGTGGAGTCGGTGCCGGAACCTGAGGATTCCTCTCCAGTGCTGCATGGATATTCTGGGGGTCTCCCAGGGGAGTCATTCCTTTCTCGCAGTCTCCCAGGGGAGTCA
>NW_017190731.1:0-11132 GCF_001704415.2 Capra hircus | reverse complement strand
ATCCTTCCCCGCGTAGTTGTGAAAGAATTCCCGGGTTTCCCGTCCCATCTCAAGGAGGAGGCGCTCTCCACAGGAACAGCGAGAGGAACTCCAGGGTCGAGCCACCATTCCCAGAGTCCCCCAGATATCTCAATCCTTTCCAGGGAAAACTGTTTCCCTGCACTGCCTCGACTTCAAGCCGAGGACCGACTCACACCACGGTGGCACGTGGACAGCCCTGTGGAAAGCCTCGTGGAAAGCCTCGTGGGAAAGCCTCGAGGGAAAGCCCCTGATCCATTGATCCAGAGAAGGGAAGCGTGACACTGCTGCTACAGCTGGGGAGGAAAACGCACGTGCATACCCCCACTCGAGACGAGGACTGACTCCCCTGGGGAGTCTCCAGAAGTACCCCAAGATCCATGTCAGCACTGGAGAGGAATCCTCAGGATCCGGCACTCACTGCTCACAAGATCTTAGGCCCTGGCATCGTCGGAGAGGATTCCCGAGAGGCCCGCGAGCAACTCGCATGGGACTGGCCTATCCTTAGGCCACCAGAGCGGGTCCCTGAGGTCCCATCTTAAGTTGAGAGCACCTGCCGCAACTCCAGAAAATCCAGGAGGTTCTCCCTCCAGGCGAGATGAGGCCCATTTCCGCTGAGGCGTCTCGAGGCTATTCACACCTAACCTCTGGAACTTCCAAAGGGTCATTCACAAACTTGCTGCAACTCAAGAAGTTCCCCGACATACCCGTCTCCACTCGAGAGGAAGCACGAGAATTCCGCCGACATCCAGAGGAGCCCCGTTTCCGCCTCCTAGCTCGAGAGGAGGGATCCTTTCCCTGCGTGGTCTGGAAAGAATTCTGGGCGTTCTCGTCGCATCTCAAGAGGAGGCGCTCTCCACAGGAAAGGCGAGAGGAACTCCAGAGTCGTGCCACCATTCGCAGAGTCCCGCAGATGTCTCAGTCCATTCCAGGAAACCTGCTTTCAATGCACTGCCTCGACTTTCAAGCCGAGGATCGACTCACACCACGGTGGCACGTGGGACAGCCCTTTGGGAAAGCCTCTTGGGAAAGCCTCGAGGGAAAGCCACAGATCCCTTGATACATGAGAAGGGAAGCGCGACACTCCTGCGAAAGCTCGGGAGGAAAGCGATCGTGCATACCCGTCTCGAGACGAGAACTGACTCCCTTGGGGGAGACTCCAGAAGTACCCCAAGATCCATGTCAGCACTGGAGAGGAATCCTCCAGTTCCGGCACCGACTTGACACTAGGCCTTGGGCCCCGGCATCGGACGAGAGAGGAATCCCGAGAGGCCCCCGAGCAACTCGCATGTGGACTGGCCTTTCCTGAGGCCACCACAGCGGGTCCCTGATGTCCCCGACGTAAGTCGAGAGCACCTGCCGCAACTCGAGAAAATCCAGGAGGTTCTCCCCTCCAGGCGAGATGGGGCCCATTTCCGCTGAGGCGTCTCGAGCCTAATCACACCTAACCTCTGGAACTTCCAAAGGGTCCTTCAACCCTTGCTGCAACTCAAGAAGTTCCCCGACATACCCGTCTCCCCTCGAGAGGAAGCACGAGAGTCCTGCCCACATCCAGAGGAGCCCCGTTTCCGCCTCCTAGCTGGAGAGGAGGGATCCTCTCCCTGCGTGGTGGGGAAAGAATTCCCGGCGTTCCCGTCGCATCTCAAGAGGAGGCGCTCTCCACAGGAAAGGCGAGAGGAACTCCAGTGTCGTGCCACCATTCCCAGAGTCCCCCAGATGTCTCAGTCCATTCCAGGGAAACCTGTATTCCGGTACTGCCTCGACTTTCAGGACGAGGATCGACTCACACCACGGTGGCACGGGGGACAGCCCTGTGGGAAAGCCTCGTGGGAAAGCCTGGTGGGAGAGCCACAGATCCCTTGATCCACGCGAAGGGAAGCGTGACACTGCTGCTACAGCTCGGGAAGAAAGCGTATGTGCATGTCCCGACTCGAGACGAGGACTGACTCAACTGGGGAGACTTCAGAAGTACCCCAAGTTCCATGTCAGCACTGGAGTGGAATCCTCAGGCTCCAGCACCGACTCCACACAAGACCTTAGGCCCGGGCATCGACGGGAGAGGAATCCCGAGAGGCCCCGAGCAACTCGCATGTGGACTGGCCTTTCCTGAGGCCACCAGAGCGGGTCCCTGAGGTCCCCGTCGTAAGTCGAGAGCACCTGCCGCAACTCGAGAAAATCCAGGAGGTTCTCCCTTCCAGGCGAGCTGAGGCCCATTTCCGCTGAGGCGTCACGAGGCTAATCACATCTAACATCTGGAACATCCAAAGGGTCCTTCAGACCCTGGCTGCAACTCAAGAAGTTTCCCCGACATACCCGTCTCCACTCGAGAGGAAGCACCAGAGTCCCGCCCACATCCAGAGGAGCCCCGTTTCCGCCTCCTCGCTCGAGAGGAGGGATCCTTTCCCTGCGTGGTGGGAAAGAATTACCCGCGTTCCCGTCGCATCTCAAGAGGATGCGCTCTCCACAGGAAAGGGGAGAGGAACTCCCAGGGTCCTGCCACCATTCCCAGAGTCCCCCAGATGTCTCAGTCCATTTCAGGGAAAACTGTTTTCCCTGCACTGACTCGACTTTCAAGCCGAGGATCGACTCACACCACGGTGGCACGTGGGACAAGCCCTGTGGTAAGGCCTCGTGGGAAAGGCCTCGTGGGAAAGCCTCGAGGGAAAGCCACAGATCCGCTTGATCCATGCGAAGGGAACCGGCGATACTACTGCTACAGCTCGGGAGGAAAGCCACGTGCATTCCCCCTCTCGAGACGAGGACTGACTCCCCTGGGGAGACTCCAGAAGTAACCCAAGATCCTTGTCAGCACTGGAGAGGAATGCTGAGTTTCCGGCACAGACTCCACACAAGATCTTAGGCCCTGGCATCGACGGGAGAGGAATCCCGAGAGGCCCACGTGGAACTCCATGCGGAATGTCCTTTCCTGAGGCCACCAAAGCGGGTCCCTGAGGTCCTGTCGTAAATCGAGAGCACCTGCTGCAACTCGAGAAAATCCAGGAGTTTCTCCCCTCCCGGCGAGATGAGGCCCATTTCCGCTGAGGCGTCTGCGAGGCTAATCACATCTAACATCTGGAAATTTCCAAAGGGTCCTTCACACCCTTGCTGCAACTCAAGAAGTTCCCTGACATACCCGGCTCCACTGGAGAGGAAGCACGAGAGTCCCGCCCACATCCAGAGGAGCCCCCGTTTCCGCCTCATAGCTCGAGAGTAGGGATCCTTTCCCTGCGTGGTGGGGAAAGAATTCCCCGCGTTCCCGTCGCATCTCAAGAGGAGGCGCTCTCCACAGGAAAGGCGAGAGGAACTCGCAGGGTCGTGCCACCATTCCCAGAGTCCCCCAGATGTCTCAGTCCATTCCAGGGAAACCTGTTTCCCTGCACTGCCTCGACTTTCAAGCCGAGGATCGAGTCACACCACGGTGGCACTTGGGACAGCCCTGTGGGAAAGCCCTCGTGGGAAAGCCTCGTGGGAAAGCCTCGAGGAAAAGCCACAGATCACTTGATCCACGCGAAGGGAAGCGCGACACTGCTGCTACAGCTCGGGAGGAAAGCACACTTTCATGCCCCCACCCGAGACGAGGACTGACTCCCCTGGGGAGACTCCAGAAGAACCCCAAAATCCATGTCAGCACTGGAGAGGAATCCTCAGGTTCCGGCACCGACTCCACATCGAGGTCTTATTCCCCGGCATCGACGGGAGAGGAATCCCGAGAGGCCCCGAGCAACACGCATTGGGGACTGGCCTTTCCTGAGGCCACCAGAGCGGGTCCCTGAGGTCCGCGTCGTAAGTCGAGAAGCACCTGCCGCAACTCGAGAAAATCCAGGAGTTTCTCCCCTCCAGGCGAGATGAGGCCCATTTCCGCTGAGGCCTCTCGAGGCTAATCACATCTAACATCGGGAAATTCCAAAGGTCCTTCACACCCTTGCTGCAACTCAAGAAGTTCCCCGACATACCCGTCTCCACTCGAGAGGAAGCACGAGAGTCCGCCCACATCCAGAGGATCCCCGTTTCCGTCTCATAGCTCGAGAGTAGGGATCCTTTTCCTGGTGGTGGGAAAGAATTCCCCGTGTTCCCGTCGCATCTCAAGTGGACGCCCTCTCGACAGGAAAAGCGAGAGGAACTCCAGGGTCGTGCCACCATTCCCAGCGTCCCCAGATGTCTCAGTCCATTCCAGGGAAACCTGTTTTCCCTGCACCGCCTCGACTTTCAAGCCGAGGATCGAGTCACACCACGGTGGCACGTGGGACAGCCCTGTGGGAAAGCGTCGTGGGAAAGCTTCGAGGGTAAGCCACAGATCCCTTGATCCATGCGAAGGGAAGCATGACACAGCTGCTACTGTTCGGGAGGAAAGCGCCCGGTGCATGCCCTGACTCGAGACGAGGACTGACTCCCCTGGGGAGACTCCAGAAGTACCCCAAGATCCACGTCAGCAGTGGAGAGGAATCCTCAGGTTCCGGCACTGACTCCGCACAAGATTTTAGGCCCCGGCAACGACGGGAGAGGAATCCTGAGAGGCCCGCAAGCAACTCGCATGGGGACTGGCCTTTCCTGAGGCCACCAGAGCGGGTCCCTGAGGTCCCGTCGTAAGTCGAGAGCACCTGCTGCAACTCGAGAAAATCCAGGAGGTTCTCCCTTCCAGGCGAGATGAGGCCCACTTCCGCTGAGGCGTCTCGAGCCTAATAACACCTAACATCTGGAACTTCCAAGGGGTCCTTCACACCCTTGCTGCAACTCAAGACGTTCCCCGACATACCCGTCTCCACTGGAAAGGAAGCACGAGAGTTCCTCCCACATCCAGAGGAGCCCCGTTTCCGCCTCCTAGCTCCAGAAGAGGGATCCTTTCCCTGCGTGTTCGGAAAGAATTCCCGGCGTTTCCATCGCATCTCAAGAGGAGGCGCTCTCCACAGGAAAGGCGAGAGGAACTCCAGGGTCGAGCCACCATACACAGAGTCCCCCAGATGTCTCAGTCCATTCCAGGGAAACCAGTTTTCCCTGCACTGCCTCGACTTTCAAGCCGAGGATCAATCACACCACGAAGCAACGAGGGACAGCCTTGTGGGAAACCCTCGAGGAAAGCCTCGATGGAACGCCACAGATCCCATGATCCACGCGAAGGAAAGCGTGACACTGCTGCTACAGCTCGGGAGGAAAGCGCACGTGCATGCCCCCACTCGAGACGAGGACTGACTCCCCTGGGGATACTCCAGAAGTACCTCAAGATCCATGTAAGCACTGGAGAGGAATCCTCAGGTGCCGGCACCGACTCCACACAAGGCCTCAGGCCCCGGCATCGACGGGAGAGGAATCCTGAGAGGCCCTGAGCAACTTGCATGGGGACTGGCCTTTCCTGAGACCACCAGAGCGGGTCCCTGAGGTCCCCGTCGTAAGTCGAGAGCACCTGGGGTAACTCGAGAAAATCAAAGAGGTTCTCCCCTCCAGGCGAGATGAGGCCCATTTCCGCTGTGGCGTCTCAAGGTTAATCACACATAACCTCTGGAACTTCCAAAGGGTCCTTCACACCTTTGCTGCAACTCAAGAAGTTCCCTGACATACCCGTCTCCACTCCAGAGGGAGCACGAGAGTCCAACCCACATCCAGAAGAGCCCTTTTTCCGCCTCCTAGCTCGAGAGGAGGGATCCTTCCCCGCGTAGTTGTGAAAGAATTCCCGGGTTTCCCGTCCCATCTCAAGAGGAGGCGCTCTCCACAGGAACAGCGAGAGGAACTCCAGGGTCGAGCCACCATTCCCAGAGTCCCCCAGATATCTCAATCCTTTCCAGGGAAAACTGTTTTCCCTGCACTGCCTCGACTTTCAAGCCGAGGACCGACTCACACCACGGTGGCACGTGGGACAGCCCTGTGGGAAAGCCTCGTGGAAAGCCTCGTGGGAAAGCCTCGAGGGAAAGCCCCTGATCCATTGATCCAGGAGAAGGGAAGCGTGACACTGCTGCTACAGCTGGGAGGAAAACGCACGTGCATACCCCCACTCGAGACGAGGACTGACTCCCCTGGGGAGTCTCCAGAAGTACCCAAGATCCATGTCAGCACTGGAGAGGAATCAGGATCCGGCACTCACTGCTCACAAGATCTTAGGCCCTGGCATCGTCGGAGAGGATTCCCGAGAGGCCCGCGAGCAACTCGCATGGGGACTGGCCTATCCTTAGGCCACCAGAGCGGGTCCCTGAGGTCCCCATCTTAAGTTGAGAGCACCTGCCGCAACTCCAGAAAATCCAGGAGGTTCTCCCTCCAGGCGAGATGAGGCCCATTTCCGCTGAGGCGTCTCGAGGCTATTCACACCTAACCTCTGGAACTTCCAAAGGGTCATTCACAAACTTGCTGCAACTCAAGAAGTTCCCCGACATACCCGTCTCCACTCGAGAGGAAGCACGAGAATTCCGCCGACATCCAGAGGAGCCCCGTTTCCGCCTCCTAGCTCGAGAGGAGGGATCCTTTCCCTGCGTGGTCTGGAAAGAATTCTGGGCGTTCTCGTCGCATCTCAAGAGAGGCGCTCTCCACAGGAAAAGGCGAGAGGAACTCCAGAGTCGTGCCACCATTCGCAGAGTCCCGCAGATGTCTCAGTCCATTCCAGGAAACCTGCTTTCAATGCACTGCCTCGACTTTCAAGCGAGGATCGACTCACACCACGGTGGCACGTGGGACAGCCCTTTGGGAAAGCCTCTTGGGAAAGCCTCGAGGGAAAGCCACAGATCCCTTGATACATGAGAAGGGAAGCGCGACACTCCTGCGAAAGCTCGGAGGAAAGCGATCGTGCATACCCGTCTCGAGACGAGAACTGACTCCCTTGGGGAGACTCCAGAAGTACCCCAAGATCCATGTCAGCACTGGAGAGGAATCCTCCAGTTCCGGCACCGACTTGACACTAGGCCTTGGGCCCGGCATCGACGAAGAGGAATCCGAGAGGCCCCCGAGCAACTCGCATGTGGACTGGCCTTTCCTGAGGCCACCACAGCGGGTCCCTGATGTCCCCGACGTAAGTCGAGAGCACCTGCCGCAACTCGAGAAAATCCAGGAGGTTCTCCCCTCCAGGCGAGATGGGGCCCATTTCCGCTGAGGCGTCTCGAGCCTAAATCACACCTAACCTCTGAACTTCCAAAGGGTCCTTCAACCCTTGCTGCAACTCAAGAAGTTCCCCGACATACCCGTCTCCCCTCGAGAGGAAGCACGAGAGTCCTGCCCACATCCAGAGGAGCCCCGTTTCCGCCTCCTAGCTGGAGAGGAGGGATCCTCTCCCTGCGTGGTGGGGAAAGAATTCCCGGCGTTCCCCGTCGCATCTCAAGAGGGCGCTTCTCCACAGGAAAGGCGAGAGGAATCCAGTGTCGTGCCACCATTCCAGAGTCCCCCAGATGTCTCAGTCCATTCCAGGAAACCTGTATTCCCGCGTACTGCCTCGACTTTCAGGACGAGGATCGACTCACACCACGGTGGCACGGGGGACAGCCCTGTGGGAAGAGCCTCGTGGGAAAGCTGGTGGGAGAGCCACAGATCCCTTGATCCACGCGAAGGGAAGCGTGACACTGCTGCTACAGCTCGGGAAGAAAGCGTATGTGCATGTCCCGACTCGAGACCGAGGACTGACTCAACTGGGGAGACTTCAGAAGTACCCCAAGTTCCATGTCAGCACTGGAGTGGAATCCTCAGGCTCCAGCACCGACTCCACACAAGACCTTAGGCCCGGGCATCGACGGGAGAGGAATCCGAGAGCCCCGAGCAACTCGCATGTGGACTGGCCTTTCCTGAGGCCACCAGAGGGGTCCCTGAGGTCCCGTCGTAAGTCGAGAGCACCTGCCGCAACTCGAGAAAATCCAGGAGGTTCTCCCTTCCAGGCGAGCTGAGGCCATTTCCGCTGAGGCGTCACGAGGCTAATCACATCTAACATCTGGAACATCCAAAGGGTCCTTCAGACCCTGGCTGCAACTCAAGAAGTTTCCCGACATACCCGTCTCCACTCGAGAGGAAGCACCAGAGTCCGCCCACATCCAGAGGAGCCCCGTTTCCGCCTCCTCGCTCGAGAGGAGGGATCCTTTCCCTGCGTGGTGGGAAAGAATTACCCGCGTTCCCGTCGCATCTCAAGAGGATGCGCTCTCCACAGGAAAGGGGAGAGAGAACTCCAGGGTCCTGCCACCATTCCCAGAGTCCCCCAGATGTCTCAGTCCATTTCAGGGAAAACTGTTTTCCCTGCACTGACTCGACTTTCAAGCCGAGGATCGACTCACACCACGGTGGCACGTGGGACAGCCCTGTGGTAAGGCCTCGTGGGAAAGCCTCGTGGGAAAGCCTCGAGGGAAAGCCACAGATCCCTTGATCCATGCGAAGGGAACCGCGATACTACTGCTACAGCTCGGGAGGAAAGCACACGTGCATTCCCCCTCTCGAGACGAGGACTGACTCCCTGGGGAGACTCCAGAAGTAACCCAAGATCCTTGTCAGCACTGGAGAGGAATGCTGAGTTTCCGGCACAGACTCCACACAAGATCTTAGGCCTGGCATCGACGGGAGAGGAATCCCGAGAGGCCCACGTGGAACTCCATGCGGAATGTCCTTTCCTGAGGCCACCAAAGCGGGTCCCTGAGGTTCCTGTCGTAAATCGAGAGCACCTGCTGCAACTCGAGAAAATCCAGGAGTTTCTCCCCTCCCGGCGAGATGAGGCCCATTTCCGCTGAGGCGTCTCGAGGCTAATCACATCTAACATCTGGAAATTTCAAAGGGTCCTTCACACCCTTGCTGCAACTCAAGAAGTTCCCTGACATACCCGGCTCCACTGGAGAGGAAGCACGAGAGTCCCGCCCACATCCAGAGGAGCCCCGTTTCCGCCTCATAGCTCGAGAGTAGGGATCCTTTCCCTGCGTGGTGGGGAAAGAATTCCCCGCGTTCCCGTCGCATCTCAAGAGGAGGCGCTCTCCACAGGAAAGGCGAGAGGAACTCCAGGGTCGTGCCACCATTCCCAGAGTCCCCAGATGTCTCAGTCATTCCAGGGAAACCTGTTTTCCCTGCACTGCTCGACTTTCAAGCCCGAGGATCGGAGTCACACCACGGTGGCACTTGGGACAGTCCCTGTGGGAAAGCCTCGTGGGAAAGCCTCGTGGGAAAGCCTCGAGGAGGAAAGCCACAGATCACTTGATCCACGCGAAGGGAAGCGCGACACTGCTGCTACAGCTCGGGAGGAAAGCACACTTCATGCCCCCACCGAGACGAGGACTGACTCCCCTGGGGAGACTCCAGAAGAACCCAAAATCCATGTCAGCACTGGAGAGGAATCCTCAGGTTCCGGCACCGACTCCACTCGAGGTCTTATTCCCCGGCATCGACGGGAGAGGAATCCCGAGAGGCCCCCGAGCAACACGCTTGGGGACTGGCCTTTCCTGAGGCCACCAGAGCGGGTCCCTGAGGTCCCGGTCGTAAGTCGAGAACACCTGCCGCAACTCGAGAAAATCCAGGAGTTTCTCCCCTCCAGGCGAGATGAGGCCCATTTCCGCTGAGGCTCTCGAGGCTAATCACATCTAACATCGGAAATTTCCAAAGGGTCCTTCACACCCTTGCTGCAACTCAAGAAGTTCCCCGACATACCCGTCTCCACTCGAGAGGAAGCACAGAGAGTCCGCCCACATCCAGAGGATCCCCGTTTCCGTCTCATAGCTCGAGAGTAGGGATCCTTTTCCTGGTGGTGGGGAAAGAATTCCGCCGTGTTCCCGTCGGCATCTCAAGTGGACGCCCTCTCGACAGGAAAAGCGAGAGGAACTCCAGGGTCGTGCCACATTCCCAGCGTCCCCAGATGTCTCAGTCCATTCCAGGGAAACCTGTTTTCCCTGCACCGCCTCGACTTTTCAAGCCGAGGATCGAGTCACACCACGGTGGCACGTGGGACAGCCCTGTGGGAAAGCGTCGTGGGAAAGCTTCGAGGGTAAGCCACAGATCCCTTGATCCATGCGAAGGGAAGCATGACACAGCTGCTACTGTTCGGGAGGAAAGCGCCGGTGCATGCCCTGACTCGAGACGAGGACTGACTCCCCTGGGGAGACTCCAGAAGTACCCCAAGATCCACGTCAGCAGTGGAGAGGAATCCTCAGGTTCCGGCACTGACTCCGCACAAGATTTTAGGCCCCGGCAACGACGGGAGAGGAATCCTGAGAGGCCCGCAAGCAACTCGCATGGGGACTGGCCTTTCCTGAGGCCACCAGAGCGGGTCCCTGAGGTCCCCGTCGTAAGTCGAGAGCACTGCTGCAACTCGAGAAAATCCAGGAGGTTCTCCCTTCCAGGCGAGATGAGGCCCACTTCCGCTGAGGCGTCTCGAGCCTAATAACACCTAACATCTGGAACTTCCAAGGGGTCCTTCACACCCTTGCTGCAACTCAAGACGTTCCCGACATACCCGTCTCCACTGGAAAGGAAGCACGAGAGTTCCTCCCACATCCAGAGGAGCCCCGTTTCCGCCTCCTAGCTCCAGAAGAGGGATCCTTTCCCTGCGTGTTCGGAAAGAATTCCCGGCGTTTCCATCGCATCTCAAGAGGAGGCGCTCTCCACAGGAAAGGCGAGAGGAACTCCAGGGTCGAGCCACCATACACAGAGTCCCCCAGATGTCTCAGTCCATTCCAGGGAAACCAGTTTTCCCTGCACTGCCTCGACTTTCAAGCCGAGGATCGACTCACACCACGGAGGCACGTGGGACAACCTGTGGGAAAGCCTCGTGGAAAGCCTCGAGGAAAAGCCACAGATCCCTTGATCCAAGCGAAAGGAAGCATGACACTTCTGTTACAGCTCGGGAGGAAAGCGCACGTGCATTCCCCCACTCGAGACGAGGACTGACTCCCCTGGGGACTCCAGAAGTACCCGAGGTCCATGTCAAGCACTGGAGAGAAATCCTCAGGTTACGGCACCGACTCCACACAAGATCTTAGGCGCCTGCATCTCCGGGAGGGGAATCCGAGAGGCCTCCGAGCAACTCGCATGGTGACTGGCCTTTCCTGAGGCCACCAGAGCGGGTCCCTGAGGCCCCGTCTTAAGTCCACAGCACCTGCCGCAACTCGCGAAAATTCAGGAGGTTCTCCCCTTCAGGTGACATGAGGCCCATTTGTGCTGAGGCGTCTCGAGACTAATCACAC
>NW_017190730.1:0-11132 GCF_001704415.2 Capra hircus | reverse complement strand
GGGAAACAAAATAACATTCATTAAGGAAGAGAGCCAAAAAGTTAACAAGCCTCTGCCAAAATAATGTAAATCACCTGAACCTTTTCTATACAAAATGATATACGGAAAGAATCTGGTTGCGAACGCTACATAATTTTGTGTTACCCATTGATCTCCGTGTTTTATCAAAAGTATAAAAGGCCTTCTGAACAATAAAGGATGGGGGCCAGTTTCTCGGACCAGTTTCTCGAACTAGTCTCTCGGCCTGGTTTCTTGGGACTCTGGCTCCCCCCATATCTCTCTCTCTTCTCTTCTTCTCTCCCCTTCCCTCTCTCTGCCCTCTTTACTTTAACTTCAGGCTGAATCTCCATCTGGGGCGCGGAGGCTCGCCAGGTCTACTTACTTGCCCGGCTGTTAAGACCCGCACGAAAGGGAGCTTAAGGCGAGGCACCCTTAGATATTCAAGCGGGCGCGGTGGCCAACGTAGAGGTGCAAATTCCTTGTCTGGAATTTTATTGGCCTTCCGGGTAAACCAAGCTATTCAGCCCTCTTCCTCCACTTAATCTTCTTACTACACTATAGTTTCTTAATCTAATCTTACATTAATGAACAAACAAGTCTTTCCACGCCAACGCCGTCCACCCTTCGAATTCCCTGGATCCACCGGGGCTGGACCCTGGCAGGCACCGACTCCACACAAGGTCTTAGGCCCTGGCATCGACGGGAGAGGAATCGCGAGAGGACCCCCGGGGAACTCGCATGGGGACTGGCCTTTCCTGAGGCCACCAGAGCGGGTCCCAGTGGTCCCCGTCGTAAGGCGAGAGCACGTACCGCAACTCGAAAAAATCCAGGAGATTCTCCCCTCCAGGGGAGATGAGGCCCATTTCCGCTAAGGCGTCTCGACTCTAAACACACCTAACCTCTGGAATTCCAAAGGATCCTTCACACCCTTGCTGGACCTCAAGAAGTTCCCCAACATACCCGTCTCCACTCGAGAGGAAGCACGAGAGTCCCGGCCACATCCAGAGGAGCCCCGTTTCCGCCTCCAAGTTCGAGAGGAGGGATCCTTTTCCTGCGTGGTCGGGAAAGAATTCCCAGCGTTCCCGTCGCATCTCAAGAGGAGGCGCTGTCCACAGGAAAGGCGAGAGGAACTCCAGGGTCGTGCCACCAATTCCCAGAGTCCCCCAGATGTCTCAGTCCATTCCAGGGAAACCTGTTTTCCCTGCACTGCCTCGACTTTCAAGAGGAACGACTCACACCACGGTGGGCGTGGGACAACCCTGTGGGAAAGCCTCGTGGGAAAGCCTCGAGGGAAAGCCACAGATCCCTTGATTCACGTGAAGGGAACCATGACACTGCTGCTGCAGCTCGGAGGAAAGCGCACGTGCATGCCCCCACTCGAGACGAGGACTGACTCCCCTGGGGAGACTCCAGAAGTACTCCAAGATCCATGTCAGCACTGGAGAGGATTCCTCAGTTTCCGCACCGACTCCACACAAGGTCTTAGGCCCCGGCACCGACGGGAGAGGAATCCCGAGATGCCCCCGAGCAACTCGCATGGGGACTGGCCTTACCTGAGGCCACCAGATAGGGTCCCTGAGTTCCCGTCCTAAGTCCGAAGCACCTGCCGCAACTTGAGAAAATCCAGGAGGTTCTCCCCTCCAGGCGAGGTGAGGCTCCTTTCTGCTGAGGCGTCTCGAGGCTAATCACACCTACCCTCTGGAACTTCCAAAGGGTCCTTCACACCCTTGCTGCAACTCAAGAAGTTCCCGGATATACCCGTCTCCACTCGAGAGGAAGCACGAGCGTCCCGCCCACATCCAGAGGAGCCCCGTTACCGCCTCCTAGCTCGAGAGGTGGTATCCTTTCCCTGCAGGGTCGGGAAAGAATTCCCGGCGTTCCCGTTGCATCTCAAGAGGAGGCGCACTCCACCTGAAAGGCGAGAGGGACTCAAGGGTCGTGCCACCATTTCCAGAGTCCCCCAGATGTCTCAGTCCATTCCAGGGAAACCTGTTTTCCCTGCACTGCCTCGACTTTCAAGCCGAGGATCGAATCACACCACGGTGGCACGTGGGACAGCCCTGTGGGAAAGCCTCTTGGGAAAGCCTCGTGGGAAAGCCTCGAGGGAAAGCCACAGATTCCTTGATCCACGGGAAGGGAAGCGTGACACTGCTGCTACAGCTCGGAGGAAAGCACACGTGCATGCCCCCACTCGAGACGAGGACTGACTCCCCTGGGGCGATTCAGAAGTACCCCAAGATCCATGTCAGCACTGGAGAGGAATCCTCAGGTTCCGGCACCGACACCGCACAAGGTCTTAGGCCTGGGCATCGATGGGAGAGGAATCCCGAAAGGCCCCGAGCAACTCGCATGGGGACTGGCCTTTCCTGAGGCCACCAGAGCGGGTCCCTGAGGACCCCGTCGTAAGTCGAGAGAGCCTGCCGCAACTCGAGAAAATCCAGGAGGTTCTCCCTTTCAGGCGAGATGATTCCCATTTCTGCTCAGACGTCTCGAGGCTAATCACACCTAACATCTGGAAGTTCCAAAGGGTCCTTCACACCCCTGCAACTCAAAAAGTTCCCCGACATACCGTTTCCACTCGAGAGGAATCACGAGAGTCCCGCCCACATCCAGAGGAGCCCCGTTTTTGGCCTCATAGCTCGACAGGAGGGATCCTTTCCCTACGTCGTCGGGAAAGATTTCCCGGTGTTCCCGTCACATCTCAAGAGGGGCGCTCTCCACAGGAAAGGCGAGAGGAACTCCAGGGTCGTGCCACCATTCCCAGATCCCCAGATGTCTCAGTCCATTCCAGGGAAGCTGATTTCCCGGCACTGCCTCGACTTTCAAGCCGAGGATCGACTGACACCACGGTGGCACGTGGGACATCACTGTGGGAAAGCCTCGTGGGAAAGCCTGAGGGAAAGCCACTGATCCTGATACACGGGAAGGGAAGCGTGACACTGCTGCTACAGCTCGGGAGGAAAGCGCACGTGCATGCCCCCACTCGAGACGAAAACTGACTCCCTGGGAGAATCCAGAAGTACCCCAAGATCCATGTCAGCACTGGAGAGGAATTCTCAGTTTCCGACACCGACTCACACAAGGTCTTACCCGGCATCGATGGGAGAGGAATCCTGAGAGGGCCCGAGCAAATCGCATGGGGACTGGCCTTTCCTGAGGCCACCAGAGCGGGTCCCTGAGGTCCCCGTCGTAATTCGAGAGCACCTGCCGGAACTGAGAAAATCCAGGAGGTTCTCCCTTCTTGGCGAGATGAGGCCCATTTCCACTGAGTTTTCTCAAGGCTAATCACACCTAACCTCTGGAACTTCCAAAGGTCCTTCACACCCTTTCTGCAACTCAAGAAGATCCCGACATACCAGTCTCCACTCGAGAGGAAGAACGAGAGTCCCGCCCACATCCAGAGGAGTCCCGTTTCCGACTCCTAGCTCGAGAGGAGGGATCCTTTCCCTGCGTGGTCGGGAAGAATTCCCGGCGTTCCCGTCGCATCTCAAGAGGGGGCGCTCTCCACAGGAAAGGCGAGAGGAACTCCAGGGTCGTGCCACCATTCCAGAGTCCCACAGATGTCTTAGTCCATTCCAGGGAAACCTGTTTTCCCTGCACTGCCTCGACTTTCAAGAAGAGGATCGACTCACACCACGGTGGCACGTGGGACAGCCCTGTGGGAAAGCCTCGTGGGAAAGCCTCGTGGAAAGCCTCGTGAGGAAGCCTCGAGGGAAAGCCACTGATCCCTTGATCCACGCGACGGGAGCATGACACTGCTGCTACAGCTCGGGAAGAGAGCGCAGGTGCATGCCCCCAATCGAGACGAGGACTGACTCCCCTGGGGAGACTCCAGAAGTACCCCAAGATCCATGTCAGCACTGGAGAGGAAACCTCAGGTTCTGGCACCGACTCCACACAAGGTCTTAGGCCCCGGCATCGACGGGAGAGGAATCCCGAGAGGCCCCGAGCAACTCGAAAGGGGACTGGCATTTCCTGAGGTCCCCAGAGCGGGTCCCTGAGATCCCCGTCGTAAGTCGAGAGCACCTGCCCTAACTCGAGAAAATCCAGGAGGATCTCCCCTCCAGGCGAGATGAGGCCCATTTCTACTGAGGCGTCTCCAGGCTAATCACACCTAACCTCTGTAACTTACAAAGGGTCCTTCAAATCCTTGCTGCAACTCAAGAAGTTCCCCGACATACCCGTCTCCTCTCGAGAGGAAGCACGAGAGTCCCGCCCACATCAAGAGGAGCTTCGTTTCCGCCTCATTGCTCGAGAGCAGGAATCCCTTCCCTGCATGGTCGGGAAAGAATTCCCGGCGTTCCCGTCGCATCTCAAGAGGAGGTGCTCTCCACAGGAAAGGCGAGAGGAACTCCAGGGTCGTGCCACCATTCCCAGAGTCCCCCAGATGTCTCAGTCCATTCCAGGGAAAACTATTTTCCCTGCACTGAATGGAATTTCAAGCCTAGGATCGACTCACACCACGGTGACACGTGGGACAGTCCTGTGGGCAAGCCTCGTGGGAAAGCTTGAGGGAAAGCCACAGATCCTTGATCCACGCGAAGGGAAGGGTGACACTGCTGCTACAGCTCGGGAGGAAAGCGCATGTGCATGCCCCCATTTAGAGGAGGACTGACTCCCCTGAGTAGACTCCAGAAGTACCCCAAGATCCATGTCAGCAATGGAGAGGAATCCTCAGGTTTTGGCACAGACTCCACAAAAGATCTTAGGCCCCGCATCGACGGGAGAGGAATTCCAAGAGGCCTCCGAGCAACTTCGCATGGGGACTGGCCTTTCGTGAGGCCACCAGAGCGCGTACCAGACGTCCCCGTCGTAAGTCGAGAGCACCTGCCGCAACTCGAGAAAATCCAGGAGGTTCTCCCCTCCAGGCGAGATGAGGCCCATTTCCCTGAGGCGTCTCGAGGCTAATCACACCTAACCTCTGGAACTTCCAAAGGGTCCTTCAGAAGCTTGCTGGCAACTCAAGAAGTTCCCCGACATACCCGTCTCCACTCGAGAGGAAGCACGAGAGTCCCGCCCACATCCAGAGCAGCCCCATTTCCGCCTCCTAGCTCGAGAGGAGGGATCTTTCCCTGCGTGGTCGGGAAAGAATTCCCGGCATTCCCGTCGCATCTCAAGAGGAGGCGCTCTCCACAGGAAAGGCGAGAGGAACTCCAGGGTCTTGCCACCATTCCCAGAGTCCGCAAGATGTCTCAGTCCATTCCAGGGAAACCTGTTTTCCCTGCACTGCCTCGACTTTCAAGCCGAGGATGGACTCACACCACGGTGGCACGTGGGACAGCCCTGTGGGAAAGCCTAGTGGGAAAGCCTGGTGGGAAAGCCTCGAGGGAAAGCCACACATCCCTTGATCCAACGCGAAGGGAAGCATGACAGTGCTGCTACAGTTCCGGAGGAAAGCGTATGTGCATGCCCCCACTCGAGACGAGGACTCACTCCCCTGGGGAGACTCCAGAAGTACCCCAAGATCCATGTCAGCACTGGAGAGGAATCCTCAGTTTCTGGCACCGCCTCCACACAAGGTCTTATGCCGGGATCCAGCCCCGGTGGATCCAGGGAATTCGAAGGGTGGACGGCGTTGGTGTATAAAGACTTGTTTATTTATTAATGCAAGATTAGATTAGAAAACTATAGTGTAGTAAGAAGACTAATTGGAGGAAGAGGGCTGAATAACTTGGTTTACGCGGACGGCCAATAAAATTCCAGACAAGGAATTTGCACCACCTACCTTGGGCCACCGGCGCCCGCTTGAATATCTAAGGGTGCCTCGCCTTAAGCTCCCTTTCGTGCGGGTCTTAACAGCCAGGGCAAGTAAGTAGACCTGGCGAGCCTCCGCACTCCAGGTGGAGATTCAGCCTGAAGTTAAAGTAAAGAGCAGAGAGAAGGAAAGGTAGAGAAGAAGAAAGAGAGAGAAAGACACGGGGGAGCCAGAATCCCAAGAAACGAGGCTGAGAGACTAGTTCGAGAAGCTGGTCCGAGAAACTGGCCCCTGGCTCCTGGCCTCCTCCTTTATTGTTCAGAAGGCCTTTTATGCTTTTGATAAAAACATGGAGATCAATGGATAACACAAAATTATGTAGTGTTCACAACCCAGATTCTTTCTGTATATCATTTTGTATACAAAAGGTCTCAGGTGATTTACATTATCTTCTGGCCAAGAGGCTTGTTAACACTTTTTGGCTCTCTTCCTTAATGAATGTTAATTTTGTTTCCCCTGAAGTGTTTTTCTTTAATCTGCATCTCCTTAAAGCATTAAAGTTACATCTCTATAGAACAAAGGTGGCAGTGGGTTATAACAAAGAAGGTACTTAACTCAAAGATCTAATGTTGCTAATACCAGGTCTACTACTTGTTTTTCTATATACCAACTATATCTAAAAATAAAGGATATGAAAATTTGGCAGCAAGCATTGACCCAAAAATGAAACTTTTAATCAGTCTAATTCTAAAGATTCTGACTCCTCGGAAGCTCCTGCATTCCTAGGATGTTTTAAGCTTCCTGTGCCTCCTGCGGTCAGGAGGCCTCAAACAATCACAAGCGCAGCTGTACGAGTCCTACAGGCAGGCTAGAAAGAAATCAGAGGGTTTTTGGATTGAAACACTCTTTCAGAATGCAGAAGACTAACGGCCTGAATTGACTTTTTCCAGAAAAGGTCAGAAGAGTGAAAAAGCAGAGCACAAAAACCGGCAGATTTATGTTGGGGTACGAGCTTAAAAATTTCCAGGGGGATCCCTGAAGTCTGAGCATGCCTTGCGTATGTCAGTTTCCTTCCTCATAACCTTGTCACGGGCGGGCTTCCTCACACTGGCTCCCGGCAGTCTTAGGCCCCGGCATCGAAGGGAGAGGAATCCCGAGAGGCCCCCCGAGCAACTCGCATGCAGACTGGCCTTTCCTGAGGCCACCAGAGCGGGTCCCTGAGGTCCCCCGTCGTAAGTCGAGAGCACCTGCCGCAACTCGAGAAAATCCAGGAGGTTCTCCCCTCCAGGCGAGATGAGGCCCATTTCCGCTGAGGGCGTCTCGAGGCTAATCACACCTAACCTCTGGAACTTCCAAAGGGTCCTTCACACCCTTTGCTGCAGCTCAAGAAGTTCCCCGACATACCCCGTCTCCACTCGAGAGGAAGCAGCGAGAGTCCCGCCCACATCCAGAGGAGCCCCGTTTCCACCCTCCTAACTCGAGAGGAGGGATCCTTTCCCTGCGAGGTCCGGGAAAGAATTCCAAACGTTCCCGTTGCATCTGAAGAGGAGGCGCTCTCCACAGGAAAGGCCGAGAGGAACTCCAGGGTCGTGCCACCATTCCCAGAGTCCCCCAGATGTCTAAGTCCATTCCAGGGAAACCTGTTTTCCCCTGCACTGCCTCGACTTTCAATCCGAGGATCGACTCACACCATGGTGGCACGTGGGAGAGCCCTGTGGGAAAGATTCGTGGAAAGCCTCGTGGGAAAGCCTCGAGGGAAAGCAACAGATCCCTTGATCCACGCGAAATGAAGCGTGACACTGCTGCTACAGCTCGGGCGGAAAGCGCACGTGTATGCCCCACTCGAGTCGAGGACGGACTCCCCGCGGGAGACTCCAGAAGTACCCCAAGATCCATGTCAGCACTGGAGAGGAATCCTCAGGTTCCGGCACCGACTCCACACAAGGGCTTAGGCCCCGGCATCGACGGGAGAGGAATCCCGAGAGGCCTCCGAGCAACTCGCATGGGGACTGGCCTTTCCTGAAGCCACCAGAGCGGGGCTCTGAGGTCCCCGTCGTGAGTCGAGAGCACCTGCCGCAACTCGGAGAAAATCCAGAAGATTCTCCCCTCCAGGAGAGATGAGGCCCATTTCCGCTGAGGAGTCTAGAGGCTAATCACACCTAAACTCTGGAACTTCAAAAGGGTCCTTCACACCCTTGCTGCAACTCAAGAAGTTCCCTGAATTACCCGTCTCCACTCGAGAGGAAGCACGAGAGTCCCGCCCACATCCAGAGGAGCCCCGGTTCCGCTTCCTAGCTCGAGAGGAGGGATCCTTTCCCTGCGTGTTCGGGAAAGAATTCCCCGGCGTTCCTTTCGCATCTCAAGAGCAGGCGCTCTCCAGAGGAAGAGCGAGAGGAACTCCAGGGTGGTGCCACCATTCCCAGAGTCCCCCAAATGTCTCAGTCCATTCCAGGGAAACCTGTTTTCCCTGCACTGCCTCGACTTTCAAGCCGAGGATCGACTCACACCACGGTGGCACGTGGGACAGCCGTGTGGGAAAGCCTCGTGGGAGAGCCTCGTGGGAAAGCCTCGAGGGAAAGCCTCGAGGGAAAGCCACAGATCCCTTGATCCATGCCAAGGGAAGCGTGACACTGCTGCTACAGCTCGGGAGGAAAGCGCACGTGCATGCCCCCACTCGAGACGAGGACTGACTCCACTGGGATGACTCCAGAAGTAACCCCAAGATCCATGTCAGCACTGGAGAGGAATCCTAAGATTCCAGCACCGGCTCCACACAAGATCTTAGGCCCCGGTATCGACGGGAGAAGAATCCCGAGAGGCCCCGAGCAACTCGCATGCAGACTGGCCTTTCCTGAGGCCACCAGAGCGGGTCCCTGAGGTCCCCGTCGTAAGTCGAGAGCACCTGCCGCAACTCGAGAAAATCCAGGAGGTTCTCCCCTCCAGGCGAGATGAGGCCCATTTCCGCTGAGGCGTCTCGATGCTATTCAAACCTAACCTCTGGAACTTGCAAAGGGTCCTTCACACCCTTGCTGCAACTCAAGAAGTTCCCCGACATACCCGTCTCCACTCGAGAGGAAGCACGAGAGTCCCGCCCACATCCAGAGGAGCCCCGTTTCCGCCTCCTAGCTCGAGAGGAGGATCCTTTCCCTGCGTGGTCGGGAAAGAATTCCCGGCGTTCCTGTCGCATCTCAAGAGGAGGCGGTCTCCACAGGAAAGGCGAGAGGAACTCCAGGGTCGTGCCACCATTCCCAGAGTCCCCCAGATGTCTCAGTTCATTCCAGGGAAACCTGTTTTTCCTGCACTGCCTCGACTTTCAATCAGAGGATCGACTCACACCACAGTGGCACGTGGGAGAAGCCCTGTGGGAAGATTCGTGGGAAAGCCTCGTGGGAAAGTCTCGAGGGGAAAGTCACAGATCCCTTGATCCACGGAAATGAAGCGTGACACTGCTGCTACAGCTCGGGAGGAAAGCGCACGTGGCATGACCCCACTCGAGACGAATACTGACTCCCCTGGGGAGAATCCAGAAGTACCCTAAGATTCATGTCAGCACTGGTGAGGAATCCTCAGGTTCCGGCAGCGACTCCGCACAAGGCTTTAATCCCCGTCATCGAAGGGAGAGGAATCCCGAGAGGCCCCGAGCAACTCGCATGGGGACTGGCCTTTCCTGAGGCCACCAGAGCGGGTCCCTGAGGTCCCCTTCGTAAGTCGAGAGCACCTGCCGCAACTCGAGAATATCCAGGAGGTTCTTCCCCCAGCCGAGATGAGGCCCATTTCCGCTGAGGCGTCTACAGGCTAATCACACCTAACTTCTGGAACTTCCCAAGGGTCCTTGGCACATTTGCTGCAACTGAAGAAGCTCCCCGACATCCTCTCTCCACTCGACAGGAAGCACGAGAGTCCCGCCCACATCCAGAGAGCCCCGTTTCCGCCTCTTAGCTCGAGAGGAGGGATCCTTTCCCTGCGTGGTGGGGAAAGAATTCACCGCATTCCCGTCGCATCTCAAGAGGAGGCGCTCTCCACAGGAAAGGCGAGAGGAACTCCAGGGTCATGCCACCATTCCCAGAGTCCCCCAGATGACTCAGTCAATTCCAGGGAAACCTTTTTCCCTGCACTGCCTCGACTTTCAATCCGAGGATCGACTCACAACACGATGGCACGTGGGAGAGCCCTGTGGGAAAGATTCGTGGGAAAGCCTCGTGGGAAAGCCTCAAGGGAAAGCCACAGATCCCTTGATCCACGCGAAATGAAGAGCGACACTGCTACTACAGCTCGGGAGGAAAGCGCACGTGCATGCCCCCACTAGAGACTTGGACGGACTCCCCGCGGGAAACTCCAGAAGTACCCCAAAATCCATGTCAGCACTGGAGAGGAATCCTCAGGTTCCGGCACCGACTTCACACATGGTCTTAGGCCCCGGCATCGACGGGAGAGGAATCCCGAGAGGCCCCCGAGCATCTGGCATCGGGACTGGCCTTTCCTGAGGCCACCAGAGTGGGTCCCTGAGGTCCCCGTCGTAAGTCGAGAGCACCTGCCGCAACTCGAGAAAATCCAGGAGGTTCTCCCTTCACGCGAGATGATGCCCATTTCCGCTGAGGCGTCTCCAGGCAAATCACACCTAACCTCTGGAACTTTCAAAGGGTCCTTCACACCCTTTCTGCAACTCAAGAAGTTCCCCGACATACCCGTCTCGACTTGAGAGGAAGCACGAGAGTCCCGCCCACATCCAAAGGAGCCCCGATTCCGCCTCCTAGATCGAGAGGAGGGATCCTTCCCCTGCGTGGTCGGCAAGAATTCCCGGCGTTCCGGTCGCATCTCAAGAGGAGGCACTCTCTACAGAAAGGCCAGAGGAACTCCAGGGTCGTGCCACCATTCCCAGAGTCCCCCAGATGTCTCAGTCCATTCCAGGGAAACCTGTTTTCCCTGCACTGCCTCAACTTTCAAGCCGAGGATCGACTCACACCACGGTGGCACGTGGGACAGCCCTGTGGGAAAGCCTCGTGGGAAAGCCTCGAGGGAAAGCCACATATCCCTTGATCCACGCGAAGGAAGCGCGACACTGCTGCTACAGCTCGGAGGAAAGCGCACGTGCATGCCCCACTCGAGACGTGGACTGACTCCCCTGGGAGACTCCAGAAGTACCCCAAGATCCATGTCAGCACTGGAGAGGAATCCTCGGTTCCGGCACTGACTCCACACAAGGTCTTAGGCCCGGCATCGACGGGAAAGGAATGCGAGAGGCCCCCGAGCAACTCGCATGGGGACTGGCCTTTCCTGACGCTACCACAGCGGGTCCCTGAGTTCCCCGTCGTAAATCGAGAGCACCAGCCGCAACTCGAGAAAATCCAGGAGGTTCTCCCCTCCAGGCGAGCTTGACCTATTTCCCCTGAGGTATCTCGAGGCTAATCACACCTTACCTCTGGAAATTCCAAAGGGT
>NW_017190729.1:0-11134 GCF_001704415.2 Capra hircus | reverse complement strand
TTTTCATTATTCTTTAATCATGACATGAAATTAAGTATGATAGCAAGTGTTGACAACAATATCTTCTTATGAAAAGATACAATTTTTACTTGAATTGCTTTCTTTATAAAGGAAATATATATAAAATGTCTAAAACATAACAAAACCATAATTTATTACATAAAACAAGTTAGAACAGTGTATTCACATTGAATCTATAATTAAATATGAATTAGAGTAAGATGTTATTTCATTGGATTTATAGATATATCAGAGATAATGATACAAATTCAGAGAATTTTATCTCTGTAAAGTAAAACACTTTAATCCTGTTTTCATAATTTTTCCCTGCTTTATTGATCTAACTAATTTGAAACCTTCAGTTTCAAAATACATAAATCATGTACATTTCAATTTCAACTGATCTCGCATTTGTGTGTTATATGTGTTGACAACAAACATGTAGTGAGCAAATAATTTCAAACCCAGTCTAACCACTTTAGGAACAAATTAGAGTAATTCAACAAAATAATAATATAAAAGTGAAATATCATTTTATTTATATAATACACACCAACATGGAAACAGTGAGATACTTTTTTTGTGGTGGACTCCACAATCACTGCAGATAGTGACCCAGCCATGACATTAAAATAATTGCTCCTTGGAAGAAAAGTTATGACCAACCTAGACAGCATACTAAAACAAGAGACATTACTTTGCTGACAAAGGTCCATCCAGTCAAAGCTATGGTTTTTCCAGTAGTCATGTATCAATGTGAGAGTTGGACTGTAAAGAAAGCTGAACACCAAAGAATTGATGCTTTTGAACTGTGGTGTTGGAGAAGACTCTTGAGAGTCCCTTGGACTGCAAGGAGATCCAACCAGTTTTATCTTAAAGGAAATCAGCCCTGGTGTTCATGGTAGGATTGATGTTGAAGCTGAAAATACAACAGTTTGGCCACCTGATGTGAAGAACTGACTCCTTGTAAAAGACTGTGATATTGGAAAAGATTGAAGGTGAGAGTAGAAGAGGGCGACAGAGGATGAGATTGTTGGATGGCATTACCGACTAGATGGACATGAATTTGAGCAAGCTTTGGGAATCGCGATGGACAGGGAAGCCTGGTGTGCTGCAATACATGGGGGTCACAAAGAGTTGGACATGACTGAGCAACTGAACTGAACTGAACTGAACTGATAGTCAATGAATTAAAGAGCTGGCTTAATAAAGGTAGAAATTGATACTATATTTTTTGTTGACTTGATCATTATTTTGGCATTGAAAAGAAATTCCCTTTAATACATTTAATGAACTTCTGGTTTATTAAACATAGAAATTGATATTATGTTTCATGTTGATGATCAATATTTTGGCAGTGGAAAGAAACTTCCTTTAATATATTAACTCCTTTAATATAGGAAGAATAGTACATCTTACTTTAGGATCTACCAACATTTGATTAAAATGGTTAAGTCATTCTATAGTTTACATCAAAATTGAATAGAACATTGCCTGGTAGTCAATTCAAATGAAATTTTGTCTTACTAAACATGATAGATGATAAGATAAAAAATCTTAAAAAGCCAATATTAAAAAATTATGTCCTGTACATCAATTGCATGAGTCCATGGCATGTACTCTATTTTTCTTTGACTTTTTTCAATGTATTTTACAATTATTTTGAGATAAATAGATACTGTACAGGTATTGATAACTCACTCCTTTTAACTGCTGATCAGTATCCCATTTGTGTATCCATAGCAATGTGTATTTATCCATTCACTTATTGATAGAATTTTGGGTGGTTTTCAGTTTGAGGATATTATAATATACCTACTAAACACAATTTTTTATGGACTTATGCTTTCACTCCTCTTGTTTAAATACATAGGAGTGTAATAGCTGGGTCATATGGTTCCTGTAGGTTTAGCTTTATTTTAAGCTGAAAACTGCTCTGCCAAAATAGACATATCACTTACATTCTCATCAATAGTGATGATTTAGAGTTCCTTTTTTCACAAATTGCTAAATTTTGTTATTGTCCTCATTTTTTAAATTTTATTTATTCTCTTAGATAATTAGTAATATTTAATTATAGTTTTGGTGAAGCTGAGTAATGATGACTAATGTCATTGGATGTCTTTTCTTATTAGGCATTGTATAGCTTTTCTTTTTGAATTGCTTTTCCTTTTTATTTATGGGTTCATTTATTGATTTATCTTAACATTGAGGAATAAGTGCATGTGTGTTAATCACTTCAGTCATGTCCAACTCTTTGAAACCCCGTGGACTGTGTAACCTACAAGGCTCTTCTGTCTCTGAGATTCTCCAGGCAAAAAATACTGGAGTGGGTTGCCATATATCAGTTCAGTTCGGTTCAGTTCAGTTACAAGGCATGTCCAACTCAGCGAATCCATGAAACACAGCATTCCAGGCCTCCCTGTCCATCACCAAGTCCCGGAGTTTACCCAAACTCATGTTCATTGAGTCGGTGATGCCACCTAACCTCTGTCATCTCATCCTCTGTCATTCCCTTCTCCTCCTGTGTTCAATCTTTCCCTACATCAGTCTTTTCAAATGAGTCAGTTCTTCACATCAGTTCAGTTCAGTCGCTCAGTTGTGTCCAACTCTTTGCAACCCCATGAATCACAGCACCCCAGGTCTCCCTGTCGATCACCAACTCCCAGAGTTCACTCAGACTCACGTCCATCGAATCAGTAGTGCCATCCAGCCATCTCATCCTCTGTTGTCCCCTTTCACTCCTGCCCCAAATCCCTCCCAGCATCACAGTCTTTTCCAATGAGTCAACTCTTCTCATGAGGTGGCCAAAGTACTGGAGTTTCAGCTTTAGCATCATTCCTTCCAAAGAAATCCCAGGGCTGATCTCCTTCAGAATGGACTGGTTGGATCTCCTTGCAGTCCAAGGGACTCTCAAGAGTCTTCTCCAACACCACAGTTCAAAAGCATCAATTCTTCAGCACTCAGCCTTCTTCACAGTCCAACTCTCACATCCATACATGACCACAGAAAAAACTATAGCCTTGACTAGGCGGACCTTAGTCGACAAAGTAATGTCTCTGCTTTTGAATATGCTATCTAGGTTGGTCATAACTTTTGCTTCCAAGAAGTAAGCATCTTTTAATTGCATGGCTGTGATCACCATCTGCAGTGATTTTGGAGCCCCAAAAAATAAAGTCTGACACTGTTTCCACTGTTTCCCCATCTATTTGCCATGAAGTGATGGGACCAGATGCCATGATCTTCATTTTCTGAATGTTGAGCTTTAAGCCAACTTTTTCAGTCTCCTCCTTCACTTTCATCAAGAGGCTTTAGTTCCTCTTCACTTTCTGCCATAAGGGTGGTGTCATCTGCATATCTGAGGTTATTGATATTTCTCCTGGCAATCTTGATTCCAGCTTGTGTTTCTTCTAGTCCAGCGTTTCTCATGATGTACTCTGCACAGAAGTTAAATAAGCAGGGTGACAATATACAACCTTGAGGTACTCCTTTTCCTATTTGGAACCCGTCTGTTGTTCCATGTCCAGTTCTAACTGTTGCTTCCTGACCTGCATACAGATTTCAAGAGGCAGGTCAGGTGATCTGGTATTCCCATCTCTTGCAGAATTTTCCACAGTTGATTGTGATCCACACAGTCAACGGCTTTGGCGTAGTCAATAAAGCAGAAATAGATGTTTTTCTGGAACTCTCTTGCTTTTTCCATGATCCAGCAGATGTTGGCAATTTGATCTCTGCTTCCTCTGCCTTTTCTAAAACCAGCTTGAACATCAGGAAGTTCACGGTTCATGTATTACTGAAGCCTGGCTTGGAGAATTTTGAGCATTATTTTACTAGCATGTGAGATGAGTGTAATTGTGTGGTAAACTTTGCGCATTATTTGGCATTGCCTTTCTTTGGAATTGGAATGAAAACTGACCTTTTCCAGTCCTGTGCCCACTGCTGAGTTTTTCCAAATTTGCTGGCATATTGAGTGCAGCACTTTCACAGCATCATCTTTCAGGATTTGAAATAGCTCCATTGGAATTCCATCACCTCCACTAGCTTTGTTCGTAGTGATGCTTTCCAAGGCCCACTTGACTTCTAATTCCAAGATATCTGGCTCTAGGATAGTGATAACACCATCATGATTATCTGGGTTGTTAGGATCTTTTTTGTATAGTTGTTGTTTATTTCTAATATATAAGTAGTAATATTTTATTTCCATATATACGTACTTGTTTTTTATTTCCAATAATGTCAGTTATCAGATGTATTCTTTAAAACATTTCCCAAAATTTTATTGTTTGCTTTTCTGTTTTCTTAATTTCTGCAGAGCAGATATTTTTAATTCGAAAAAATAATTTTACTGAGCCTTATTTTATAGTTTATACTTTATTTCCTATTTAAGAACCTTTGAACTAAATCATGTTTTTATCTATTAACAATTTATAATTTTAAATTTCATACTGATTTTTATGATATATTAATTTGTTAATACTAAATTTGTACATACTAAAAACAAAAAGTGTACATTCATGTTTTACACATAGATATACCATTAATTGCACCATTTGTTAAAATGGCTATTTTCTCATTAAATTACCTGCCACTTCCGTCAAAATTCAGTAGGCCATATGAGCTTTTGTTTATTTATTACACTCATTTTTTTTTCTGTTTCACTGACATATATATCCATATCGACTACATTCTATCGATTAATATAGTACCAAATAGTAACTTTTGAAAGTAGACATTTAAATTGTGCAGCATTTACAGTGGCATGCCTTTAAGAGCAGGGCAGATACACAAACCGTCTGAAAGTGGCTTCACAGAGCAAGTTGGGGCAAATGGTTAGAATGTGTCTGTGGTGAATGCTACCTCTCCGACCAGGTATTATATGGTTTGAACTTTCCTCCAGAACCAAAAGAGCAAGCAAACCAGCCATCCTTTCAGCTTTCCCGATGTGTGCCGAGAGGGGAGAGAGTGAAGTGGGGCTTGAAGGCTGTCAGCAGTTAAACATACGAATGAAGAGACAGATTCTTTATTACTGCATTATAATCTCTGTTATAAATTGGGCAAGTCCTCTCAACAGAAAGTTATTTCAACAGTCAGTAGGTTGTATTCCTCATTTTATTACATTAAATATTTTTGTTTCATTCCATGTGGGTCTCACCTTAGTACCCAGACTTTAGGGTTTTATAACATGAAGTGCTATAGTGGAAATTTTAAGGAAAGCTGAACTAATTACTATTTTTTTGTAATATGTATCTTTTATAATTTAGAGGAGATAATCAGATCTGTCAAGTATTTTAAGTCTATGTTTTGTCCGACAACTGAAAATGAAGCACTTTTTCATGGTAAATAACTGAACTTTTAATCAGAATATTTTTGTTATTTGAAATTTAATATCAAGAAGCTATGTGATCTTAATCAAGATTAGTTTACATATAGAATGTGTTTGTTATTTGAGAACTTCTGACTTAAGGGAAAACTATACAAATTTAGCAAAAGTTTATTAAAATTTAATGAGTGTACACCCAATTCATAGACCTCATTCTTTGAAAAAATGAGTGGGACATTAATGTGTTTTCTTGGTTATTTTTAGAAGTACTCTAGTGAATAATTTGGAACAAACATAACATGATTTTCAGAAAGTGGGACATATGATGCAGCAAGTAATTATAGACAGGTTAAACATTCATTAGCTATGGGGAAAAAACAGTGAAAACTACCTTCTAAGCTATTTTGAAGAAATAGCTCAGAAAGATGATTTAATTAGAAGTGATCAAAACTGATTCATCAGAGTGGAAAGATAGTGTTTTAAATTTTGTTATCATTATTTATATGAAAAAAACACAAAACAATGATTATTTTTATTGTTGAGTATTTAAAAATATTTTTGAAAAATATCAGGTAAAAATCTGCTCAAGTACAAATCAGAAAAATCAATGAAGAATAAGAGAAGAGTACCTTTTTTGTTTGTTTGTTTTAATTATTGCCGCAGAATAATTTCAATGATTTGATGAGTATACAGTATGGAAAAAATGTCAGAAATCTGCCAAAATTATTAGAATTAATGGCATTTAATTTAAGGACTAAATTTTTCAGTTGATTTTTCTAATACATAGATTCTGGTGTAATTAGGAAAACATAGAATAATAAACTTAGGGCAGATAAAAAATAGAAAATGTTTGCTAACCAATAAAGGAAATATATACAATTGGTGTTAATTTCCTTGTTCCCTTCCAGACACTTAACAGCTCAGCTATTCTGTAAAATATTACAAATATAAAGATCACTTTTTCACAGTGAGTAAGTATGGAGGGCTTTTTTGGTGGCTCAGTGGTAAGAATCCTTCTGTCAATTCAGGAGATGTGTGTTTGATCCCTGGGTGGGGAAAATCCCTTGGAGAAGGAAATGGCAATCCACTCCAGTTCTTGACTAAGAAATCCCATGGACAGTGGAGCCTGGCAAGCTGTAGTCCAGAAGGTCACAAAATAGTTGGACAGAACTTAGTTACTAAACAATAGTAAGGAATTTATGATAATCTAGTTTAACAATATGGCCATTATATATATACCTATATATTTACTGTGTATATTCTTCCAACATAGAAATAATAAAATTACTAGGATACAAGGTATTACATCACTTGAGGGAGGGAGTAAAGATTCATCCTGCATCAATAAACAAATATCAGGACTGAAAATAAGTTACCATTCTGAGTTATTCTTATCTATCAGTTCCATCTGTAGGCAACTGAATTGAAGGGAGAAATGTATGAAAAAAACAGGAATTACAGTGAATTTATGATGGAAAGCTTGATGCTGGTTCCAGAAAGAATCGGAAAATGTTTTTCCAGAACAATACAAAAACTAGTTATGGTTATTACAATGGTTATAGAGTCCTGTTTAGTGTCAACATTTCATTTAAAATGAAGTGAAAGAAAAGCTAATTGCTCCAGTGAGTAAAATTGCTGTTTAGTTCACCCCAGGAAGGAGCAAATCAATGGATGTAAATAAAGAGGGAAACAATCACAGCCCTCAGATACGTGAAGTATAAATTTCCTCCAGGGGCCCCTCTTTTGAAAACCTTTAAGGCTACTTGGTCTTGAGTTCACCATGGGGACGCTTACAAAATGTGATGAGTACTTACTAATAGGTCTTATGGGGATGCTCATCTGCTTAGGATTTAGGAAAACCGTGAAAGATAATCACTAAGTATCCATAAGAGGTATGTTTTCCAATCCATTACCTGTGATTTTCTTCATAATTACAAAATCATCTCTGCAATGTAGGTCAGTTAAGTGGATTTCTGATGATCAGATAAAGCCCTGGAAAATTGAATGTAGAAACCTTGAAAATTGAAGAGAAAGTGTGATTTTCTTCTCTTTTTTTCATCTTTCTTTAACTGAATACATTGCTTCACTTAAAGATACAAAGCCTGCTTTGGAGTTTATTTCACTCTCTTAAATCAAAGTAATTAAATAAAAATAATGAGATAACCTTCTCCAAGGGTATTTACTTTTATTAATAATTATAATATTCTATATTTATTGATTGATTTCTTGCTATATATCTATGTTCTTATTAAGCCAGACAGCAACAACCATGGAATAAGTTCTATGTTTATCCCTAGTGTACAGCTAAGTAAATTAGGATTCCAAGAAGTTAAGCTCCTTTCCAAAGCCAAACAGTTTGTAAATTTGGAGTCAAAAGTTGGCAAATTTACCAAGTCTAGGTTTTTCACAGCCTGACTTCTCTACAAATGTTTTAGCCCAGTCCATTTAAATAACTTGTACCAAAAATGTTTAAGGTTTATGCTAAATTAAGAAACTGTTTACTTTTCAATTAGACAATAATTGGCTGTATTTATTGGGCTTCCCTGGTGGCTCAGCTGGTAAAGAGTCCACCTGCAATGTGGGAGACCTGGGTTTGATTCCTGGAGAAGGAAATGACTATCTACTCTAGTATTCTTGCCTGGAGAATCCCCATGGACAGAGGAGCCTGGAGGGATACAGTCCATGGGGTCGCAAAGACCCGGACAGGACTGAGTGACTAAGCATAGTGCATCATATTTCATAAGAAAATGGTTAAACTCCGTTCAGTATTGTAAAGATAGGATTTTCTGCATATTGATTTGTACATTCAATGTAAATTTGGCCAAAGACAACAAGTGTGTGTGTGTGTGTGTGTGTGCAACGCGCGTGTGTGACTGAGAAGCTGGTTTAAAAATATATTTGAAAATCAAGTCAAAAAGATAATTTATATAAGAAGAACAGATTTGGAGGGCTTAAATGACTACATTTTGAGCATGACTAAGTCATTATACAAACAGTTAAAATATAGAGAAATCAACTGGCTAAATAAACATGACTATCAGTAGTTCCAGTCCTTATATGAAATAGTGCAATATGCTTTCTTAATAAATCCTTATATTTTATTTAATTAATATCACATTGGACATTACTTGAATTTTAGAACTGCCTCTTAACTGTCTAGAGAGCCAAAACATTCCATAAAAATTCTAGTCATTTTTAAATTTGTTCCTTCTTCCATTTCTCATTTGCAGATATGTGTCAAACATACTGCTTCAATTATCTTTGAAGGTGATGATGAAATAAAATTAGGTTATGTGTTGTTGTGGTTTCTAAAGTGTGCCCAAAAATTCTTTGGCACACCTGGATTTAAAATGTGGACACTAATTTTCCTCAGCTTGAATGTGGGCTGGCCTGAGTGTCGCTGAATAAAAAGATAGCAGACATGGCGGTGAGTGGTTTTCAAGGCCAGGATGTAAAAGGATGCTGCTCTTGTTCTCTTTCCTGATTCTTTAGTCTGTCAGCCCACTACCCTAAGGTGACTCAAAAAACTCATAGGAGACTTCATATGGAACTAAACTGAAAATCTTACCAACACAAACTTGCCAGCCATGTTGGTGAGTCATCTTGGAGACAAATCCTCCGGCCTCCAGTTTGTTTATCTCCCTGCTGACAATTTAATGACAACCTTAGGCTTCCCTGGTGGCCCAGTCGGTAAAGAATCTGCCCTCCGTGCAGGACACCTGGGTTTGATCCCTGGGTTGGGAAGATCCCCTGGAGAAGGAAACGGAAACCCACTCCAGTATTCTTGCCTGGAGAATTCCATGGACAGAGGAGCCTGGTGGCCTAGAGTCAATGGGGTCACAAAGAGCCCAATACGACTAAGTGACTAACTTTTTATGAGAGACTCTGAGACAGGACTTCTCAGCTAAACTGCCCATGAATTCCTGAACCACCAGAACTATGAGATTCTACATACTTAATGTGGTTTAAACCTCTAAGGTAGAAAGTTGAATTTTAAAGCTACTATTAATAATTAATAAATGTGCTAAACTCTTTAGGATTTTTCTGGGGATTTATAAGCAGGTATCAAAACAATCATTATTTTAGAAAACTGGCCATCATTTTATGAGAACTGGGTTTAAATATTGTTGAATAATTATGGACTTATACCCATATAATTTTGCAATTGTGCAACTGCTTAATAAAATAAGGTTTAATAATTATCACATCCCTGGTGGATCAGTTGGCAAAGAATCCACCTGCAATGCAGGAGAACCAGGTTTAATCCTTGGAAGAATCCACCTGCAATACAGGTGACCCAGGGTTCAATCCTTGGGTGGGGAAGATCCCCTGGAGAAAGAAATAACAAGCCACACCAGTAATCTTGCCTGGGAAATCCCATGAACAGAGGAGCCTGGTGGGCTACAGTCCATGGGGTCACAAAGATTTAGACACGACTTAGTGACTGAAACAAATATTTTGGAAATGGCAACCCACTCCAGTATTATTGCCTGGAAAATCCCATGGCCTGAGGAGCCTGATAGGCTACAGTCCATGGGGTCACAAAGAGTTGGACACGACTGAGCGACTTGAGTGATACTGAAATATTATGATTTTTATGAATTCATTTTTCATCATAAAGTACATAGTCAATAAAAAAATGGCAAATCAATATTGCTTTAAAAAATGCATATGAAACATACCTGAAAATTGCCCTATTTTGTCTTATATTTCTTTGTTTCTCACAATGCTATAGATTTTAACAATTTAGTCTTTAGAAGACTAGAAGACAGGTTTCATGCAAATGAGTTGGCTCACATATTCTAAAGTAGACTCTGAATATTAGAAGTAGCAGAAGAAACATTTAATAATGTTTTTATAAGTGTGCTATACACACACACACACATATATATATATATATATATAGCATACTGTGAAGAAACATGCTATGAAATGTCAAAAGCCTTTAGGAAATACAATGTGCTATTATTTATTTTTAATACTGTTACTGTGTATTAGGTATTATTTTAGATATTATTTTAAAATCAACCATTTATGTTAACTACTATTGTATACCAGAACCACCTCTCAAATGAGCTTTTTAAAAATAGTTAATTTTTTATCTCTCAGGATTGTGTGTATTTTCTAATTTTTTCAGGGTGGTTTTCTTTTGGGAACTCCCAGACATCGGCAAGTAACATAGCAGCTGGGGATTGAGTCATTCAGAGAATGTAATCCAAGGTGACTTATTAGGTTAGGAGATCCTGGACTTTGTATATGGCAGCTCCAGGCATGAAGGGTTAGAAATAGGAGCTCTCAGGCTAGTGAAGGGCTACTCCTAGCACTTCCACAAATTTATTTCCATTGTATTCATTTTGGTCAGGGCAGTCAATGGGCCTACTTAGATTCAAAGAAATATAGACCCCATCTCTTATTGAGTGAGTGGCCGGGTGTGACATTCCAAAAGAACATGTGGGATAAGAAATATTCTTATATCTACTTTTTAGTAAAACAGTTTGCTACATTATATTTATAAACACTTTGAAATATATGAGAGCCATTAATTTTTAGGTTCAGTGAACAATAGCTGACAGCCCATATCATCTAGGGCTTCCAACATATTGCCAGTGATAAGAATCTGCCTGCTAATGCTGGAGACATGGAGATGCAAGTTTGATCCCTAGGTCAGGAAGATCCCCTGGAGGAATCATGGCAACCAACTTCTCACTTTCTTGCCTGGAGAATCCTATGGACAGAGGAACCTGGCAGGTTATAGTCCACTGGGGTTGCAAAGAATCTGACACAACTGAAGTGACTTAGCACACACACATACCA
>NW_017190728.1:0-11136 GCF_001704415.2 Capra hircus | reverse complement strand
CGAATTCCCTGGATCCAGCGGGGCAGGACCCCGGCACACTGAGATATCTGGGGGACTCTTGAATGATGGCACAACACTGGAGTTTCTCTCGCCTTTCCTTTGGAGAGCGCCTCCTCATGAGATGCGACGGGAACACCTGGAATTCTTTCCGGAACATACAGGAAAAAGATACCTGACCGCGAGGTACGAGGCGGAAACGGGGCTCCTCTGGATGTGGGCGGGACTCTCGTGCTTCTTCTCGAGTGGAGTCAGATATGTTGGGGAACTTCTTGAGTTGCAGCAAGGGTGTGAAGGACCCTTTGGAAGTTCCAGGGGTTAGGTGTGATTAGCCTCGAGACGCCTGAGTGGAAATGGGCCTCATCTCGCCTGGAGGGGAGAACCTCCTGGATTTTCTCGAGTTGCGGCAGGTGCTCTTGACTTACGACGGGGGACCTCAGGGACCCGCTCTGGTGGCCTCAGGAAAGGCCAGTCCCCATGCGAGTTGCTCGGGGCCTCTCGGATTCCTCTCCCTTCGACGCCGGGGGCCTAAGACCCTTGGGTGGAGTTGGTGCCGGAACCTGAGGATTCCTCTCCAGTGCTGACATGCATCTTGCGGTACTTCTGGAGTCTCCCCAGGGGAGTCAGTCCTCGTCTCGAGTGGGGGCATGCACGTTCGCTTTCCTCACGAGCTGTAGCAGAACTGTCACGCTTCCCTTCGCTTGATCAAGGGATCTGTGGCTTTCCCTCGAGGCTTTCCCAGGAGGCTTTCCCACGAGGCTTTCCCACAGGGCTGTCCCACGTGCCACCGTGGTGTGAGTTGATCCTTGGCTTGAAAGTCGAGGCAGTGCAGGAAAACAGGTTTCCCTGGAATGGACTGAGACATCTCGGGGACTCTGGAATGGTGGCACGACCCTGGAGTTCCTCTCGCCTTTCCTGTGGGGAGCGCCTCCTCTTGAGATGAGACAGGAACGCCGGGAGTTCTTTCCGGACCATCAGGGAAAGGATCCCTCCTCTCGAGCTAGGAGGCGGAAACGGGGCTCCTCTGTATGTGGGCGGGACTCTCGTTCTTCCTCTCGTGTGGAGAGAGGTATGTCGGGGATCTTCTTGAGTTGCAGCAAGGGTGTGAAGGACCCTTTGGAAGTTCCAGAGGTTAGGTGTGATTAGACTCGAGACCTCAGCGGAAATGGGCCTCATCTCGACTGCAGGGGAGAACCTCCTGGGTTTTCTCGAGTTTCAGCAGGTGCTCTCAGTTACGACCGGGACTTATGTAACCCGCTCTGGTCCGCTCAGGTAATGCCAGTCGACTTGCGAGTTGCTAAGGGGCCTCTCGGGATTCCTCTCCGGTCGATGATGGGGCCTAAGACCTTTTTTGGAATCGGTGCCCGAACCTGAGGTTTCCTCTCCAGTGCTGAAATGGATCTTGGGTACTACTGGAGTCTCCACAGGGGAGTCATCTTCGTCTCCAATGGGGGCATGCACGTGCGCTTTTCTCCGGAGCATTAGGAGCAGAGTCAATTTTCCCGTTGGGTTGATCAGGGGGTTTCTTGTTTTCCCTCGAGCTTTCCCTCGAAGCTTTCCCACGAGGCTTTCCCACAGGGCTGTCCCACGTGACACCGTGGTGTGAGTCGATCCTCGGCTTGAAAGTCGAGCAGTGCAGGGAAAACAGGTTTCCCTGGAATGGACTGAGGCATCTGGGGACTCTGGGAATGTGGCACGACCCTGGTTTTCCTCTCGCCTTTCCTGTGGGAGCGCCTCCTCTTGAGATGCGACTGGAACCCCTGGAATTCTTTGCCGAACACGGCAGGGAAAGGATCCCTCCTCTAGAGCTAGGAGGCGGAAACGGGGCTCCTCTGGATGTCGGCGGGACTCTCGTGCTTCCTCTCGAGTGAGACGGGTATGTTGGGCAACTTCTTGAGTTGCAGAAAGGTTGTGAAGGACCCTTTGGAAGTTCCAGAGGTTTGGTCTGATTAGCTCGAGACGCCTCAGCACAAATGGGACTCATCTCGCCTGGAGGGGAGAACCTCCTGGATTTTATCGAGATGCGGTAGGTGCTGTCGACTTACGACGCGACCTCAGGGACCCGCTCTGGTGGCCTCAGGAAAGGCCAGTCCCCATGCGAGTTGTTTCGGGGACACTCAGAATTCCTCTCCCATCGATGCCGGGCCTAAGATCTTGTGTAGAGTCGGTGCTGGAACCTGAGGATTCCTCTCCAGTGCTGACATGGATCTTGGGGTACTTCTGGAGTCTCCCCAGGGGAGTCAGTCCTCGTCTCGAGTGGGCATGCACGTGCGCTTTCCTCCCGAGCTGTAGCAGTCAGGGTCGCACTCCCTTGCGTGGATCAAGGATCTGTGCTTTCCCTCGAAGGCTTTCCGACGAGGCTTTTCCACGAGGCTTTCCACAGGGCTGTCCCTCGTGCCACCGTGGTGTGAGTCGATCCTCAGCTTGAAAGTCGAGGCTGTGCAGGGAAAACACGTTACCCTGGAATGGACTGAGACATCTGGGGGACTCTGGGAATGGTGGCACGACCCTGGAGTTCCTCTCGCCTTTCTGTGGAGAGCGCTCTCTTGGGATGCGACCGGAATGCCGGGAATTCTTTCCCGACCACGCAGGGAAAGGATCCCTCTCTCGAGCTAGGAGGCGGAAACGGGGCTCCTCTGGATGTGGGTGAGACTCTCGTGCTTCCTCTCAAGTGGAGACGGGTATGTCGGGGAACTTCTTGAGTTGCAGCATGGGTGTGAAGGACTCTTTGGAAGTTCCAGAGTTTTGGTGTGATTAGCCTCGAGACGCCTCAGCACAAATGGGCTCATCTAGCCTGGAGGGGAGAACTCCTGGATTTTCTCGAGTTGCGGCATGTGCTCTCGACTTACGATGGGGAACTCAGGGACCCACTCTGGTGGCCTCAGGAAAGGCCAGTCCCCATGCGAGTTGCTCGGGGGCCACTCGGGATTCCTCTCCGTCGATGCCAGGCTAAGAATTGTGTGGAGTCGGTGCAGAACTTGAGATTCCTCTCCAGTGCTGACATGGATCTTGGAGTACTTCTGGATTTCCTCAGGGAGTCAGTCTTGTCTCGAGTAGGGGCTTGCACGTGCGCTTCCTCCCGAGCTGTAGCAGCATGTCACGCTTCCCTTCGCGTGGATCAAGGGATCAGGGGCTTTACCTCGAGGCTTTCCCCGAGGCTTTCCCACAGAGGCTTTCCCACATGGAATGTCCCACGTGCCATCGTGGTGTGAGTCGATCCTCGGCTTAAAGTCGAGGCAGTGCAAGGAAAACAGGTTTCCCTGGAATGGACTGAGACATCTGGGGGACCCTGGGAATGTGGCACGACCTGGAGTTCCTCTAGCCTTTCCTGTGTGACGCCTCGTCTTGAGATGCGACGGGAAGCCGGGAATTCTTTCCGACCACGCAGGGAAAGGATCCCTCCCTCGAGCTAGCAGGCGGAAACGGGGCTCCTTTGGATGTGGGCGTGACTCTCGTGCTTCTCTCGAGTGGAGACGGTATGTCGGGAACTTCTTGTTTGCAGAAAGGTTGTGAAGGACCCTTTGGAAGTTCCAGAGGTTAGGTCTGATTAGCCTCGAGACGCCTCAGCACAAATGGCCTCATCTCGCCTGGAGGGAGAACCTCCTGGATTTTCTCGAGTTGCGGCAGGTGCTCTCAACTTACGACGGGGACCTCAGGGACCCGCTCTGGTGGCCTCAGGAAAGGCCATTCCCCATGCGAGTTGCTCGCGGGCCTCTCGGGATTCCTCTCCCGTCGATGCCGGGCCAAGACCTTGTGTGGAGTCAGTGCCGGAACCTGAGGATTCCTCTCCAGTGCCGACATGGATCTTGGGGTACTTCTGGAGTCTCCCAGTGGAGTCAGTCCTCTCTCGAGTGGGGGCATGCACGTGTGCTTTCCTCCCGAGCTGTAACAGCAGTTTCACGCTTCCATAGACATGGATCATGAGATCTGTGGCTGTCGCTTGAGGCTTTCCATGAGGATTTCCCACGAGGCTTTCCCACAGAGCTGTCCCACGAGCCACCGTGGTGTGAGTCGATCCTCGGCTTGAACGTCCAGGCAGTGCAGGGAAAAAGGTTTCCCTGGAATGGACAGAGACATCTGGTGGACTCTGGGAATGGTGGCACGACCTGGAGTTCCTCTCGCCTTTCCTGTGGAGAGCGCCTCCTCTTGAGATGCGACAGGAAGGCCGGAATTCTTTCCCGACCACGCAGGGAAAGGATCCCTCCTCTCGAGCTAGGAGGCGGAAACGGGGCTCCTCTGGATGTGGGCAGAACTCTCGTGCTTCCTCTCGAGTGGAGACTGGTATGTCGGGAACTTCTTGAGTTACAGCAAGGGTGTGAAGGACCCTTTGGAAGTTCCAGAGCTTCGGTGTGATTAGCCTCGAGACGCCTCAGCGGAAATGGGCCTCATCTCGCCTGAGGGGAGAACCTCCTCGATACTCTCGAGTTGAGGCAGGTGCTCTCGTGTTACGACGGGGACATCAGGGACCAGCTCTGGTGGCCTCAGGAAAGGCCAGTCCCGATGCGAGTTGCTTGGGGCCTCTCGGGATTCTTCTCCCGTCGATGCCGGGGCTTAAGATCTTGTGTGGAGTGGGTGCCGGAACTTGAGGATTCCTCTCCAGTACTGACATGGATCTTGGTGTATTCTGGAGAATCCCCAGGGAGTCAGTCCTCGTCCCGAGTGGGGCATGCACGTGTGCATTCCTCCCGAGCTGTAGCAGCAGTGTCGCGCTTCCCTTCGCGTGGATCAAGGGATCTGTGGCTTTGCCTCGAGGCTTTCCCACGAGGCTTTCCCACAAGGCTGTCCCACGGTGCACGTCCACCGTGGTGTGAGTCGATCCTCGGCTTGAAAGTGGAGGCAGTGCAGGGAAAACAGGTTTCCCATGGCAGATGGACTGAGACATCTGGGGGACTCTGGGAATGGTGGCACGACCCTGGAGTTCCTCTCGCCTTTCCTGTTGAGAGCGGCTCCTCTTGAGATGCGACCGGGAACGCCGGGAATACTTGACCCGACCACGCAGGGAAAGGATCCCTCCTCTCGAGCTAGGAGGCAGGAAACGGGGCTCCTCTGGATGTGGGCGGGACTGTCGTTCTTCCTCTCGAGTGGAGACGAGTATGTCGGGGAAATTCTTGAGTTGCAGCAAGGGTGTGACGGACCCTTTGGAAGTTCCAGAGGTTAGTTTTGATTAGCCTTCGAGACGCCTCATTGCGAAATGGGCCTCATCTCGCCTGGAGGGACAACCTCCTGGATTTTCTCGGGTTGCAGAAGGTGCTCTCGACTTGCGACGGGGACCTCAGGGACCCGCTCTGGTGGCCTCAGGAACGGTCCAGTCCCCATGCGAGTTGCTCGGGGCCTCTCGGGATTCCTCTCCCGTCGATGCCGGGGCCTAAGACCTTGTGTGGAGTCGTTGCTGCAACCTGAGGATTCCCTCCAGTGCTGACATGGATCTTGGGGAACTCTGGAGTCTCCCCAGGGGAGTCAGTCCTCGTCTCGTGTGGGGCATGCACATGGGCTTTCCTCTCGAACTGTAGCAGCAGTGTCGCGCTTCCCTTCGCGTGGGATCAAGGGATCTGTGGCTTTCCCTCGAGGCTTTCCCACGAGGCTTTCCCACAAGGCTGTCCCACGTGCCACTGTGGTGTGAATCCGATCCTCGGCTTGAAATTCGAGGCAGTGCAGGGAAAACAGGTTTCCCTGGAATGGACTGAGACATCTGGGGAACTCTGGGAATGGTGGCACGACCCTGGATTTCCTCTCGCCTTTCCTGTGGAGAACGCCTCCTGTTCAGATGCGACGGGAATGCCAGGAATCCTTTCCCGACGACACAGGGAGAGAATCAATCCTCTCGAGCTATGAGGCGGAAACGGGGCTCCTCTGGATGTGGCGGGACTCTCGTGTTTCCTCTCGAGTGAAGACGGGTATGTCGGGGAACTTCTTGAGTTGCAGCAAGGGTGTGAAGTACCCTTTGGAAGTTCCAGAGTTAGGTGTGATTAGCCTCGAGACGCCTCAGCGGAAATGGGCCTCATCTCGCCTGGAGGGAGAACCTCCTGGATTTTCTCGAGTTGCGGCAGGTGCTTTCCACGTAGGACGGGGACCACAGGGACCCGCTCTGGTGGCCTCAGGAAGCCAGTCCCCATGCGAGTTGCTCGGGGGCCTCTTAGGATTCCTCTCCCGTTGATGCCGGGGCCTAAGTCCTTGTGTGGAGTCAGTTGCCGGAATCTGAGGATTCCTCTCCAGTGCTGACATGGATCTAGGGGTACTTCTAGGAGTCTCCCAGGGGAGTCAGTCCTCGTCAGATTGGGGCATGCACTTGGGCTTTCCTGCCGAGCTGTAGAGCAGTGTCACGCTTCCCTTCGCGTGGATCAAGGATCTGTGGCTTTCACTCGAGGCTTTTCCCACGAGGCTTTCCCAAGAGGCTTTCCCACGAGGCTTTCCCACAGGGCTGTCCCACGTGCTACCGTGGTGTGAGTCGATCCTCGGCTTGAAAGCCGAGGCAGTGTAGGGAAAACAGTTTCCCTTGAATACACTGAGACATCTGTGGGACTCTGGCAATGGTGTCACGACCCTGGAATTCCTCTCGCCTTTCCTGTGGAGAGCGCCTCCTCTTGGATGCGACCGGGAACGCCGGGAATATTTTTCCCGATCACGCAGGGAAAGGATCCCTCCTCTCAGCTAGGAGGAGGAAACGGGTGCTCCTCTGGATGTGGCGGGACTCTCGTGCTTCCTCTCGGAGTGGAGACGGTATGTGGGGAACTTCTTGAGTTGCCAGCAAGGGTGTGAAGGACCCTTTGGAAAGTTCCAGAGCTTAGGTGTGATTAGGCCTCGGAGACGCCTCAGCGGAAATGGGCCTCATCTCGCCTGGAGGGGAGAACCTCCTGGATTTTCTCGAGTTGTGGCAGGTGCTCTCGACTTACGACGGGACCTCAGGGACCCGCTCTGGTGGCCTCAGGAAAGGTCTCTGCCCATGCGAGTTGCTCGGGGGCCTCTCGGGTTCCTCTCCTGTCAATGTCGGGGCCTAAGACCTTGTGAGGAGTCGCTGCCGGAACCTGAGGATTCCTCTCCAAGTGCTGACATGGATCTTGGGGTACTTCTGGTGTCTCCCCAGGGGAGTCAGTACTCGTCTCGAGTGGGGGCATGCACGTGCGCTTTCCTCCCGAGCTGTAGCAGCAGTGTCTGATTCTTCCCTGTCGAGTGGATCAAGGGATCTGTGGATTTCCCTCAAGGCTTTCCCACGAGGCTTTCCCACGAGGCTTTCCCACAGGGCTGTCCCACGTGCCACCCGTGGTGTGAGTCGATCCTCGGCTTGAAAGTCGAAGGCAGTGCAGGGAAAACAGGTTTCACTGGAATGGACTGAGACAACAGGGGGACTCTGGAATGGTGGCACGACCCTGGAGTTCCTCTCGCCTTTCCTGTGGAGAGCGCCTCCTCTTGAGATGCGACGGAAACGCCGGGAATCTTTCCCAGATCACGCAGGTAAAGAATCCCTCCTCTCAGAGCTAGGAGGCAGGAAAAGGGGGCTCCACTGGATGTGGGCGGGACCCTCGTGCTTCCTCTCGAGTGGAGACTGGGTATGTCGGGAACTTCTTGAGTTGCGGACAAGGGTGTGAAGGACCCCTTTGGAAGTTCCAGAGGTTAGGTGTGATTAGCCTCGAGACGCCTCAGGCGGAAATGGGCCTCATCTCGCATGGAAGGGAGAACCTCCTGGATTTTCTCGAGTTGCGGCAGGTGCTCTCGACTTACGGACTGGGGACCTCAGGACCCGCTCTGGTGGCCTCAGGAATGGCCAGTCCCCATGCGAGTTGCTCGCGGGCCTCTCGGGATTCCTCTCCCTTGATGCTGGGGTCCTAAGACCTTGTGTGGAGTCAGTGCCGGAACCTGAGGTTCCTCTCCAGTGCTGACATGGATCTTGGGGTACTTCTGGAGTCTCCCCAGGGGAGTCAGTAATCGTCTCGAGTGGGGGCATGCACGTTGCGCTTTTCCTCCCGAGCTGTAGCAGCAGTAGTCACGCTTCCCTTCGCGTGGATCTAGGGATCTGTGGCTTTCCCTCGAGGCTTTCCACAGCTTCCCAGAGGCTTTCCCACGAGGCTTTCCCACAGGGCTGTCCACGTGCCACCGTGGTGTGAGTCGATCCTCGGCTTGAAAGTCGAGGGCTAGTGCAGGGAAAACAGGTTTTCTCTGGAATGGACTGATACATCTGGGGGACTCTGGGAATGGTGGCAGGACCCTGGAGTTCCTCTCGTTTCCTGTGGAGAGCGCCTCTCTTGAGATGCGACGGGAACGCCGGAATTCTTTCCCAGGGGAAAGGATCCCTCTCTTGAGCTAGGAGGGGGAAAGGGGCTCCTCTGGATGTGGCGGGACTCTCGTGCTTCCTCTCGAGTGGAGACGGAATGTCGGGGAACTTCTTGAGTTGCAGCAAGGTGTGAAGGACCCTTGGAAGTTCCAGAGGTTAGGTGTGATTAGCCTGGAGACGCCTCAGCGAAAATGGGCCTCATTCGCCTGGAGGGAGAACCTCCTGGATTTTCTCGAGTTGCGGCAGGTGCTCTCGACTTACGACGGGGGACCTCAGGGACCCGCTCTGGTGGCCTCAGGAAAGGCCAGTCCCCATGCGAGTTGCTCGGGGCCTCTCGGGATTCCTCTCCGTTGATGCTGGGGCCTAAGACCTTGTGTGGAGTCGTGCCGAACCTGAGTATTCCTCTCCAGTGCTGACATGGATCTTGGGTCTTCTGGAGTCTCCCAGGGGAGTCAGTAATCGTCTCTAGTGGGGGCATGCACGTGCGCTTTCCTCCCGAGCTGTAGCAGCAGTGTCAGTCTTCCCTTCGCGTGGATCAAGGGATCTGTGGCTTTCCCTTGAGGCTTTCCACGAGGCTTTCCACGAGGCTTTCCCACAGGGTTTCCCTCGTGCCACCGTGGTGAGTCGATCCTCGGCTTCAAAGTCGAGGCAGTGCAGGGAAAACAGGTTTCACTGGAATGGACTGAGACAACAGGGGACTCTGGAATGGTGGCACGACCCTGGAGTTCCTCTCGCTTTCCTGTGGAGAGCGCCTCCTCTTGAGATGCGACGGAAACGCCGGGAATCTTTCCAGATCACGCAGGTAAAGAATCCCTCTTCTAGAGCTAGGAGGAGGAAAGGGGCTCCTCTGGATGTGAGCGGGACTCTCGTGTTTCCTCTCGAGTGGAGACAGGTGTGTCGGGGAACTTCTTGAGTTGCAGCAAGGGTGTGAAGGACCCTTTGGAAGTTGCAGAATTTAGGTGTGATTAGCGTCGAGACGCCTCAGCGGAAATCGGCCTCATCTCGCCTGGAGGGGAGAACCTCCTGGATTTTCTCGAGTTGTTGGCAGGTCTCAACTTAAGACGGACCTCAGGGACCCGCTCTGGTGGCCTCAGGAAAGGCCAGTCCCCAAGCGAGTTGCTCTGGGCCCTCTCGGGATTCCTCTCCCGTCGATGCCGGGGCCTAAGACCTTTTTGGAGTCGGGGGCCAACCCTGAGGATGCCTCTCCAGTGCTGACATGAATCTTTCCGTACTTCTGGAGTCTCCCCAGGGGAGTCATTCCTCATCTCGTGTGGGGGCATGCCCCTTGCCATTTCCTCACGAGCTGTAGCAGCAGTGTCACGCTTGCTGACGTGTGATCAAGGGATCTGTCGCTTTCCATTGAGGCTTTCCCACGAGGCTTTCCACAGGGCTGTCCCACGTGCCACGGTGGTGTGAGTCGATCCTCGGCTGGACGTCGAGGCAGTGCAGGGAAAACAGGTTTTTCCTGAATGGACTTAGACATCTGGGGGACTCTTAGAAATGCTGGCAAGGCCCTGGAGTTCCTCTCGTCTTTCCTGTTGAAAGCGCCTCCTCTTGATATGCGACGCGAAGGCCTGGAATTCTTTCCCGAAGACGAAGGGAAAGGATCCCTCTTCTCGAGCTACGAGGCGGAAACGGGGCTCCACTGGATGTGGGCGGGACCCTCGTCCTTCCTCTCGAGTGGAGATGGGTATGTCGGGAAACTTCTTGACTTGCAGCAAGGGTGTGAAGGACCCTTTGGAAGTTCCAGATGTTAGATGTGATTAGCCTCGAGACGCCTCAGCGGAAATGGGCCTCATCTCGCATGGAAGGGAGAACCTCCTGGATTTTTCTCGAGTTGCGGCAGGTGCTCTCGACTTACGATGGGGACCTCAGGACCCGCTCTGGTGGCCTCAGGAATCGCCAGTCCCCATGCGAGTTGCTCGCGGGCCTCTCGGGATTCCTCTCCCTTTGATGCTGGGTCCTAAGACCTTGTGTGGAGTCAGTGCCGGAACCTGAGGTTTCCTCTCCAGTGCTGACATGGATCTTGGGTACTTCTGGAGTCTCCCCAGGGGAGTCAGTAATCGTCTCTAGTGGGGGAATGCACGTTCGCTTTCCTCCCGAGCTGTAGCAGCAGTATCACACGCTTCCCTTCGCGTGGATCTAGGGATCTGTGGCTTTCCCTCGAGGCTTTCCCATGAGGCTTTCCCACGAGGCTTTCCCACAGGGCTGTCCACGTGCCACCGTGGTGTGAGTCGATCCTCGGCTTGAAAGTCGAGGCTGTGCAGGGAAAACACGTTTCTCTGGAATGGACTGATACATCTGGGGGACTCTGGGAATGGTGGGCAGGACCCTGAAGTTCCTCTCGCCTTTCCTGTGGAGAGCGCCTGCTCTTGAGATACGACGGGAACGCCGGGAATTCTTTCCCAACCACGCAGGGAAAGGATCCCTCCTCTTGAGCTAGAGGGGAAAAAGGGGCTCCTCTGGATGTGTGCGGGACTCTCGTGCTTCCTCTCGAGTGGAGACGAGAAATGTCGGGGATCTTCTTGAGTTGCAGCAAGTGTGTGAAGGACCTGTGGAAGTTCCAGAGGTTAGGTGTGATTAGCCTGGAGACGCCTCAGCGAAAATGGGCCTCATCTTGCCTGGAGGGGAGAACCTCCTGGATTTTCTCGAGTTGTGGCAGGTGCTCTCGACTTACGACGGGGACCTCAGGGACCCGCTCTGGTGGCCTCAGGAAAGGCCAGTCCCCATGCCAGTTGCTCGGGGGCTCTCGGATTCCTCTCCCCGTTGATGCCGGGGCCTAAGACCTTGTGTGGAGTCGGTGCCAGAACCTGAGTATTCCTCTCCAGTGCTGACATGGATCTTGAGGTCCTTGCTGGAGTCTCCCCAGGGAT
>NW_017190727.1:0-11136 GCF_001704415.2 Capra hircus | reverse complement strand
AGCAGTTGCACGCGAAACAGGGTTTCCAGGAATGGGACTTGAACATCTGGGGCGACTCTGGGGAATTGGTGGCACGACCCCTGGAGTTCCTCTCCCCTTTCCTGTTGTTTGAGGGCGCCTCCTCTTTGAGATTGGGGACGGGGAACGCCAGGATTTCGTGGTTTTTTCTCGCGCGACACACAGGGAGAAGGATCCCTCCTCTCGGAGCGTGGGAGGGCGGAAATGGGGTTCCTGCTGGGATGGTGGGCGGATCTCCTGTCGCTTCCTCGGGAGTGGAGCGGGTATGGTTTTGGGGAACTTCTTGAGTTGCAGTAAGAGTTTGAAGGACACTTTGGACGTTCCAGATTTTTATGTGATTAGCCTCGAGACGCCTCAGCGGAAATTGGCCTCATTTCGCCTGGAGGGAAGAACCTCCTGGATTTTCTCGAGTTGCGGCAGGTGCTCTCGACTTATGAAGGGGACCTCAGGGACCCGCTCGGGTGGCCTCAGGAAAGGCCAGTCCCCATGCGAGTTGCACGGGGGCCTCTCGGATTCCTCTCCCGTCGATGCCGGGGCATAAGACCTTGTGCGGAGTCGGTGCTGGAACCTGAGGATTCCTCTCCAGTGCTGACATGGATCTTGGGGGGTACTTCTGGAGTCTCCCCAGGGGAGTCAGTCCTCGTCTCGAGTGGGGCATGCACGTGCGATTTCCTCCTGAGCTGTAGCAGCAGTGTCACGCTTCCCTTCGCTTGATCAAGGGATCTGTGCTTTCCCTCTAGGCTTTCCTCGAGGCTTTCCCACGAGGCTAACCACAGGGCTGTCCCACTGCCACCGTGGTGTGAGTTGATCCTCGGCTTGAAAGTCGAGGTAGTGCAGGGAAAACAGGTTTCCCTGGAATGGACTGAGACATCTGGGGACTCTGGAAATGGTGGCACCACCCTGGAGTTCCTCTCGCCTTTCCTGTGAGAGCGCCTCCTCTTGAATTGCGACGGAACCTCCGTGAATTCTTTCCCGACACGCAGGGAAAGGATGCCTCCTTTCGAGCTAGGAGGCGGAAACGTGGCTCCTCTGAATGTGGGCGGGAATCTCGAGCTTCCTCTCGAGTGGAACGGGTATGTCGTGGAATTTCTTGAGATGCAGCAAGGGTGTGAAGGACCCTTTGGAAGTTCCAGAGGTTAGGTGTGATTTGGCCTGGATACGCCTCAGCAGAAATGGGCCCCATCTCGCTGGAGGGGAGAACCTCCTGGATTTTCCCGAGTTGCGGCAGGTGCTTTAGACTGACGATGGGACCTCAGGGACCCGCTCTGGTGAACTCAGGAAATGCCAGTCCCCATTCGAATTGCTCTGGGGCCTCTCAGGCTTCCTCTCCTGTCGATGCCGGGGCCTAAGATCTTGTGTGGAGGCGATGCCGGAACCTGAGGATTCCTCTCCAGTGCTGACATGGATCTTGGGGTACTTCTGGAGTCTCCCCAGGGGAGTCAGTCCTCGTCTCGAGAGGGGTCATGCTCGTCGATTTCCTCCCGAGCTGTAGCAGCAGTGTCACGCTACCCTTCGCTTGGATCAAGGATCTGTCGCTTTCCCTCTAGGCTTTCCCAGAGGCTTTCCCACGAGGCGATCCCACAGGGCTGTCCCAACTTCCACCGTGGTGTGAGTTGATCCTCGGCTTGAAAGTGGAAGTAGTGCAGGAAAACAGGTTTCCCTGGAATCGACGGAGACATCTGGTGTCTCTGGGAATGGTGGCACGACCCTGGAGTTCCTCTCGCCTTTCCTGTGGAAAGCGCCTCCTCTTGAGATGCGACGGGAACCCGGGATTCTTTCCCGACCACGCAGGGAAAGGATCCTTCCTCTCGACCTAGGAGGCGGAAACGGGGCTCCTATGGATGTGGGCGGGACTCTCGTGTTTCCTCTGGAGTGGAGACTGGTATGTCGGGGAACTTCTTGAGTTGCAGCAAGGGGTGTGAAGGACCCTTTCGGAGTTCCATAGGTTAGGTATGATTAGCCTCGAGACGCCTCAGTGGAAATGGGCTTCATCTCGCCTAGAGGGGAGAACTTCCTGGATTTTCTCGAGTTGCGGCAGGTGCTCTCGGTCTTACGACGGGGACCTCCAGGGACCCGCTCTGGTGGCCTCAGGAAAGGGCAGTCCCATGCGAGTTGCTCGGGGGCCTCTCGGGATTCCTCTCCCGTTGATGCCGGGGCCTATGTTCTTGTGTGTAGTCGGTGCCGGAACCTGAGCATTCCTCTCCAGTGCTGACATGGATCTTGGGGTACTTCTGGAGTCTTCCCAGGGGAGTCATTCCTCGTCTCGAGTGGGGGCATGCACGTGCGCTTTCCTCCCGAGCTGTAGCTGCAGTGTCACGTTTCCCTTCGCGTGGATCAAGGGATCTCTGGCTTTCCCTCGAGGCTTTCCCGCGAGGCTTTCCCACGAGGCTTTCCCACACGGCTGTCCCACTGCCACCGGTGTGTGAGTCGATCCTCGGCTTAAAAGTCGAGGCAGTTCAGGGAAAACAGTTTTCCCTGGAATGGACTGAGACATCTGGGGGACTCTGGGAATGGTGTCACGACCCTGGAGTTCCTCTCGCCTTTCCTGTGGAGAGCGCCTCCTCTTGAGATGCGACGGGAACGCGGGGAATTTCCCACCCCCCCCCGCAGGGAAAGGATCCCTCCTCTCGAGCTAGGAAGTGGAAGCAGGGCTCCTCTGGATGTTCGCGGAACTCTCGTGCTTCCTCTCGAGTGGAGACGGATATACGTTGGGGACTTCTTGATTTGCAGCAAGGGTGTGAAGGACCCTTTGGAAGTTCCAGAATATAGGTGTGATTAGCCTCGAGTCGCCTCAGCGGAAATATGCCTCATCTCGCCTGGAGGGGAGAACCTCCTGGATTTTCTCGAGTTTGCGGCAGGTGGTCTCGACTTACAACTGGGACCTCAGGACCCCGCTCTGGTGGCCTCAGGATAGGCCAGTCCCCAAGCAAGTTGCTTTGGAGCCTCTCTGGACTCCTCTCACTTCGATGCTGGGGCCTAAGACCTTGTGTAGTCGGTGCCGGAACCTGAGGATTCCTCTCCAGTGCTGACATGGATCTTGGGGTACTTCTGGAGTCTCCCAGGGAGTCAGTCCTCGTCTCGAGTGGGGGCATGCACGTGGGCTTTCCTCCCGAGCTGTAGCAGCAGTGTCACGCTTCCCTTCTCGTGTATCAAGGATCTGTTGCTTTCCCTCGAGGCTTTCCCAGGAGGAAATTACCGGGAATTCTTTCCCAACACACAGGTAAAGGATCACTCCTCTCGAGCTTTGAGGCGGAAACGGTGCGCCTCTGGATGTGGGCGGGACTCCCGTGCTTCGTCTCGAGTGGAGACGGGTATGTCGGGGAACTTCTTGAGTTGCAGCAATGGTGTGAAGGACCTTTTGGAAGTTCCAGATGTTATATGTGATTAGCCTCGAGACGCCTCAGCGGAAATGGGCCTAATCTCGCCTAAAGAGGAGAACCTCCTGGATTTTACCAGTTGTGGCAGGTGCTCTCGAGTTATGACGGGTTCTCAGGGACCCTCTGGTGGCCTCAGGAAAGGCCAGTCCCCATGCGAGTTACCAGGGGGCCTCTAGGGATTCCTCTCCCATCGATGCCGGTGCCTAAGACCTTGTGTGGAGTCGGGGCCAGACCCTGAGGATGCCTCTCCAGTGATGACATGAATCTTTCTGTACTTCTGGAGTCTCACCAGGGAAGTCAGTCCTCATCTCGTGTGAGGGCATGCAGCTGCCATTTCCTCGCGAGCTGCAACAGCAGTGTCACGCTTGCCGACGTGTGGATCAAGGGATCTGTCGCTTTCCATTGAGGCTTTCCCACGAGGCTTTCCAACAGGGCTGTCCCACGTGCCACGGTGGTGTGAGTTGATCCTCGGCGTGAAAGTCGAGGCAGTGCAGGGGAAACAGGTTCTTCTGGAATGAACTTAGACATCTGGGGGACTCTTGGAATGCTGGCAAGGCCCTGGAGTTCCTCTCGTCTTTCCTGTTGAGAGCACCTCCTCTTGAGATGCGATGGAAAGGCCGGGAATTCTTTCCCGACGACGAAGGGAAAGGATCCCTCTTCTCGAGCTACGAGGCGGAAACGGGGCTCCGCTGGATGTGGGCGGGACCCTCGTCCTTCCTCTCGAGTGGAGATGGGTATGTCGGAGAACTTCTTGACTTGCAGCCAGGGTGTGAAGGACCCTTTCGAAGTTCCAGAGGTTAGGTGTGATTAGCCTCGAGACACCTCAGCGGAAATGGGCCTCATCTCGCCTGGAGGGGAGAACCACCTGGATTTTCTCTAGTTGCGGCAGGTGCTCTCGAGTTACGACGGGAGACCTCAGGGACCCGCTCTGGTGACCTCAGGAAAGGCCAGTCCCCATGCGAGGTGCTAGGGGGCCTCTCAGGATTCCTCTCCCGTCGATGCTGGGGCCTAAGACCTTGTGTGGAGTCGGGACCAGAACCTGAGGATTCCTCTCCAGTGCTGACATGGATCTTGGCGTACTTCTGGAGTCTCCCAAGTGGCGTCAGTCCTCGGCTCGAGTGGGGTCATCCACGTGCGGTTTCCTCCCGAGCGGTAGCAGCAGTGTCACGCTTCCCTTCTCGTGGATCAAGGAATCTGTGGCTTTCCCTGGAGTCTTTCCCATGAGGCTTTCCCACAGGGCTATTTCACTTGCCATCATGGTGTGAGTCGATCCTCGGCGTGAAAGTCGAACCAGTGCAGAGAAAAACAGGAACCTCCTTCCCCACAGTAGGGGGTACACTGTCCCTTGGGCGGGTATCTCCAGGGCACTCGCGCTGGGGGGTTGCCCGCGGAGGTGCAGGCCTCAGGCTCCACGTGAGAAAAGCCCCAAATGGCATTAGCTGCCAGTCCAGACGCTGGCCCCTCAGGTCTCTGGCGGGAGCCTTGGGCTCCAGGCAACTCAAAGCCCTCGGGGGTGGCACTCTGTGACTGCTGTAGGGAAAGGACGCCAAGAGCCCACGGAGGAGTTGGGGAGGGGGCATGGGGAAACGGAGGCGAGGACAGCGAGGATCTAGGTGGAGGCACTGGAGAGAGCGTCTGGTGTCCCGGAATGCCTCGGAGGAGCCAGCGGGGGACAGTCGAGGCCCAGGGACCTGTGGAATGTGAAAAGGCGGGAAATCCCAGAGCAAGGCAGGCTGGGAAAGGGGCGTTGGTGGCCAATTCAAAGGGACCTTGGGGCGTTTCCTGGTGGTGAGCTCCCTTGGCACTGCTGAGGGCCCCTGATTGATCCACCCGGGGTTGATCCCACCCCCCGCTGCGAGGGAGGGCCACAAACCAAAATGCGCGACCTGCCCGCCCACCCCGACGGGGATCTTGGCGGTCCAGGGCTCAGCCGTGCCTGGGAAAAGCCCACTCGCTCCACCGGACTCCGTCCAGGTCTCTGCTTGGAAAGAGGCCAGGGGCGGCCCCCTCCATCTACCCACCCAAACCCTATTGACGTCAAATGGTGGCGGAGACGCCTCCCATTCTCCAGAGTCCTAAGCTGCTGGGTCCCCGCCCACTCGGCCAGCAGTCTGCAGCGTGCCCGTGTGCCTCTCCCACCATGGCTTCGTCCGGCTCCTCCAGCACCTCAAGCGGTACGTTTGCCCTCGGTCCCTGTGGTTGGATCACATCTCAGGGGATTTGCGGGTGGCCTGGGCAAGGGCTCTCGGCCAATGTGTTGACCCCCCCTCCCACCTGAGAACGGCGGGGACGCATCGGCCAGGCCCCGGGGTTCCGAGGCGTCAGGTGTGCCCAAATTCGGAGGGCGTGGCATCGTTCGTTCATCTTGCTCCTTTGGCACACACATGGCTTCTCCGTTCTCTTTTTTGGGAAGACAGTGTTGTTTCAGGGGGCGTGCTGCGGGGGCCGGGGGCCGGGGTTGCGGGGTGGTGGGAGCGGGTGCTGTGCTGGGATGAGGCCGTTTATCCTCACATCTTCCTGTGGGAATGGGAGTCGGGGAGCTCTGTGGCCTTGCTGCCTTCAGTGGCTTCCTCTGCACAGGGGCCTAGTGGCTTCTGCCTTTTGTCAGGCGTTACGGGGTTTGGGCTTCGCTTTGGTGGCCTTGGCCTTTGCCTTGGCCTGGGCCTTGGCCTTGCCCTTGCCTTGCCTTGGTCTTTGGGCTTGGCCTTGCCTGCCCTTGAACTTGAACTTGACCTTGACCTTGACTTGACCTTGAACTTTGATTGACCTTGACTTGAACTTGAAATTGCCTTGACCTTGACCTTGAACTTGAACTTCAACTTGAACTTGACTTGACCTTGACTTGAACTTGACTTGAACTTGAACTTGAACTTGACTTGAACTTGAACTTGAACTTGAACTTGACTTGACTTGAACTTGAACTTGACTTGAACTTGACCTTGAACTTGACTTGACCTTGACCTTGACCTTGACCTTGAACTTGAACTTGAACTTGAACTTGACCTTGAACTTGAACTTGACCTTGACCTTGACCTTGACCTTGAACTTGAACTTGAAACTTGACCTTGAACTTGACCTTGACTTGAAACTTGAACTTGACTTTGAACTTAACTTGAACTTGACCTTGAACTTGACCCTGGACCTTTTTTGACCTTGAACTTGAACTTGAACTTGACCTTGACTTGACCTTGAACTTGAAACCTTGAACTTGAACTTGACCTTGAGACCAACAACGGGGAGACCTCGAGATTTGCTCAGAGCACCGGAGTCCAGAAGCAGGGCCCTGTATCTCCCCTTCCCTTTGTGATCATTGCAAAAGACATTCCTAGCTGATAGCGGGAGTGCCCCTGAAGAAGCAAGCAGTGGGAGTGTGTTTGACACGACTGTGTGCCTTCCTGGCCTCATCTCCACAAGGGCCTTTCCTCTCGAATAGGCCCCATGTCCCCTTGGGGAGGGTGTCATGCCTCTTTTCTCCTCACTGCCAAAGGGTGGAGCCAAGCTCGCTCTGTCAGAGGTACAAAAACAGCAATTGAATGGGTTTTTCAAGCTCTTGCTAGGCTGCACCCTTTCAGGGCCCACTTTACTGAAACAGGTGCTCTGTGGCCCCTGGTTGGGTATGCAGGTTCACAAACAGGGTGAGATCCTGTCCAAGCCAAGAATTTTCCTGAAAGACCTAGGCTCACTAGAGCTCTCCTCCAGAGCAAAGGGGATAGAGGAGATGTATGGAGGAGTCTTTGCCTTTCCCTGTGAGTGTGGGGCTAGTCCCTACGGCCCCAAGCTCAGGGATAACTGCCTCTAAGAAAGGAATGGCAAGAAGCGCTATTCTTGGAGGTTGGGACAGGGAGTTCGCAGCATGTGGGGAAAGAAAGACTTTCTTCGGGGAAGAAGAGGCAACCACCGGGGGTGTGTTTGCAAGCCTCTATTTGGAAGGACAACAGGTTTGCTTATACAACTCAAGACCTCCAGATCTGCTCAGAGGACTGAAGTTCCAGAGACAGGGCCATGTATCTCCCCTTCCCTTTGAGATCCTTGCCAAAGACATTCCTAAGCAGATCGTGGGAGTGCCCATGAAGAAGCAAGCAGCCGGAGTGTGCTTGACATCACTGGCTCCTACCTGGGCTCAGCTCCCTCAAGCTGCCTCAAGGGCCTTTCTCTCCTGGTAGCGCGCCTACCCGTGTCCCCCGTTCCTCCGGGAGCGAACGGGTCTTCCGGCTTGCCCTCCTTCCTCACAACCACACTGCGCACAGGGTCGGAGGCCTGCCACAACACACTATCTCTCCAACAGACACAACCAAACCGGAGCGGCCGCGCACAGCGCGCGCCCGACGCAGCACCTACCCCCGCAGCTCCCTCCTCACACCCTCCACACCGTCTTCTTCGCGCTCCGCCCCGGCACACCGGCCCGAGACGGGCACCACACTCCCTCGACCACGCGCCCACACCATAGAGAACACACACAAACGAACACGAAAGGCCAACAATTCAGCAGACATAGAGACACACAGAGAAACGCGAGAAAAGATACTCAAGCAGCCTCCCACAAGCAAAGAATCAAAATGCCTTCTTCCATGGCACTCTCACTGACGCTAGGAAATGTCCTCCTTCGCACAGGATTCAAGGGACGGGGAGAAATACATGGACCTGTCTCTGGGAACTTCAAGTCCTCCTTCGCCCGCCACACTCTACGGGGGTCTTGAAGTGTATCGACGCACACTGTTTCCTCCAGAAACAGAGGCTTGCAAACACACCCCCGGTGGTTGCCTCTTCTTTCCCCGAGACAGTCTTTCCTTTCCCCCAAACCTGCTGCGAACGTCCCTGTCCCCAACCTCCAGAATACGCGCTTCTTGACATTCCCTTTCTTAGAGCAGTTTCCCTGGAGCTTGGGGCCGTAGGGACTAGCCCCACACCTCCACAGGAAGGGCAAGACTCCTCCATACATCTCCCCTCTATCCTTGCTCTCTGGAGAGAGCTCTAGTGACCGCCTAAGGTCTTTCAGGGCGAAAATTCTTGGCTCTGGAGCAGATCCTCACCCCTGTTTGTGAACCTGCATACCCAACAGCGGCCCCAGGCACCCTGTTTCCGTAACAGTGGGCCTGAAGGGTGGCAGCCTAGCAAGAGCTTGAAAACGCCATTCCAAATTGCTGTCCTCTTGTCACTCTGGACAGAGCGACGCTTGGCTCCACCCCTTTGGCAGTGAGGAGACAGAGGCATGACACCCTCCCCCAAGGGACATGGGGCCTAATTCGAGAGGCCAGGCCCCTTGTTTTCTTCTATCTGGGGCAAACGATGAGCGCCAGGAAGGCACGAGCGTCGTGTCAACCACTCCCACTGCTTGCTTCTTCCCCGGGGCACTCCCGCTCATCCACTAGGAATGCTTTGCACATGATCACAAGGAAGGGGAATCACAGGGCCCTGCTTCTGGTCCGGTGCTCTGCGCCACTCTCGCGGCATTCCCGTTTGCTTGGTCAACGGTCAAGCCAATTCAAGTTCAACGGTCAAGTTCCGTTCAAGGTCTAGTTCAACGGCTCAAAGTTCTAAGTTGAGTTCAAGTTCCAAGGTCAAATTCAATTAACGGTCAAGGTCAAATTCAGGGTCAAGTCTCAAGGTCACAAGGTAAGTTCAAGTTCAAGTTCAAAGTCAACTTCAAAGTTAACGTCAACGCGTCAACGGGTCAACAGTTGCCAAGGTCCAAGCATCGCTCAAGTTCAAGTTCAAGGTCCAAGGTCAACGGTTCAAGGTCAAGTGAAGTTCAAGGTCAAGTTCAAGTTCAACCGTCTGCAAGTTCAAGGTCAAGGTCAAAGGTCAACGGTCAAGGTCAAAGTTCAGTTCAAGTTCGAGCGTCCAAGTTTCACAGTTCAAGTACAAGCGTCCAACCGTTCAAGTTCAAGTTCAAGTTCAACGTAACGTTCAACGTTCACGGTTCAACAGTCAACGTTCAACGTTCCAAGGTCAAAGTTCAAGCTTCATAGTTTGAGTTCAAGTTCAACGGTCAGGCTCAAGGCATTTCAACTCAAGTCAAGGTCAAGTTCAAAAAGTCAAAGGTCAAGGTTCCAAGGTCAAGGTCAAGTTCAAAGTTCAAGGGCAGGGCAAGGCCAAGCCCAAAACGACAAGGCAAGGCCAAGGGCAAGGCCAAGGCCCCAAGGCAAAGGCAAAGCCAAGCCGCCACCCCAAAGCGAAGCCCAAACCCCCGTAACCGCTGACCAAAAGGCACGAAGGCAGCTAAGGGCCCCTGTGCAGAGGAAGCCACCCTGAAGGGCAGCAAGGGCCACAAGAGCTCCCAAGACTCCCCAATTCGCCACACGGAAGATTGAGGATAGGAACGGCCTACCACCAGCAACAGCACCCGCTCAACCACGCAACCCCGGCCGGCCCCCGCGCACCCTGAAACACAAACACTCGCTCTTCCCCAAAAAAGCAGAAACGGAGAAAGGCCATCGGCTGTGCCCCAAAGGCACAGCAAGTGAACGAACGATGCCAAACGCCTCCGAATTCTCGGGCACCACCGTGAGCCCTCGGAACCGGGACCCGGCCGACTGCGTCCCCAGCGCGCCGTTTCACCAGGTGGCCAGCGGGGGTCAACCACATTCCGGCCGAGACTCCTGTGCCAGGCCACCCCCGCAAATCCCCTGAGATGTGACATCCAACCAACAGGGACACAGAGGCGCAACCACGTAACACCGCTTGAGGTGGCTGGAGGAGCCGGAGAAAGCCATGGTGGCGAGAGCACACGGGCACCCCGCTGCATGACTGCTCGGCCGACGTGGGCGGCGCCGCCGCAGCCAGCTTAGGAACTCTGGACGAATGGGAGGCCGTCCTCCGCACCAATTGACGCTCAAACTCCGGGTTTGGGTGGGTAGCATGGAGGCGGGCCGCCCCTGGCCTCCTTTCCAAGCAGAAGACCCTGAACGGAGTCCCGGTGGAGCGAGTGGGCTTTTTCCCCCAGGAACCCGGCTGAGCCTGGAACCGGCCAAGATCCCCGTCGGGGGAAGGCGGGAAGGTCGCGCATTTGGTTTGTGGCCCTCCCCTCCGCAGCGTGGTGGTGATTCAACCACCCGGGGGATCAATCAGGGGCCCTGCCAGCAGTGCCAACGGGAGCTCACCACCAGCCCGAAAAGCCCCAAGGTCGCCTTCTGAATGGGCCACCACGCCCCCTTCTCCCCAGCCTGCCCTTGCTCTGGGATTTTCCCGTGCCTTTTCCATTCCACAAGGTCCCTGGGCCTCGACTGGTCCCCCCGCTGCGGCTCCCCGAGGCACTTCCGGGAACACCAGCACCACGCTCTCGAATCCAGTCGCGTCCACCCTACGATCCCCTCGCGTCCTCCGCCTCCGTCGTTCCCCCATCCCGCCAAGCCCTCCAAACTCCTCCGTCGGGCCTTGCCGTCCTTTACTACAGCAGGCTCAGCAGAGTGCCAGCCCCGAGGGCTTTGAGTGCCTGGCAGACCGAAGGCTCCCGAAAACAAGAGACGCTGAGGGGACAGCGTCCGGCTGGACTTGGAGCTAATGCCATTTGGTGGCTTTTCTCACCGTGGAGGCCTGCAGGCCATGCCACCTCCGCGGGCACCCCACCAGCGCGAGCTCGCCCTGGAGATCACCCGCGCCAAGGGGAAGTGTACCCCTATCTGCGGGGAAGCGAGCCTTCCTGTTTTCCTGACTGGTTCGACTTATCACCCGAGGATCCGTCAACACCAAATGATGGCGTGAAATAGCCTGTCGGGAAAGCCTCATGGGAAAGACTCCAGGG
>NW_017190726.1:0-11136 GCF_001704415.2 Capra hircus | reverse complement strand
AGATGCCCGTGCAACTCGCATGGGGACTGGCCTTTCCTGAGGCCACCATAGAGGGTACCTGGGTCCCCGTCGTAAGTCGAGAGCACCTGCCGCAACTCGAGAAAATCCAGGAGGTTCTCCCTTCCAGGCGTGATGAGGCCTATTTCCGCTGAGGCGTCTCGAGGCTAATCACTACTAACCTATGGAATTTCCAAAGTGTCCTTCACACCATTGCTGCAACTCAAGAAGTTCCCCGACATACCCGTCTCCACTCGAGAGGAAGCACGAGAGTCCCACTACATCCAGTGGAGCCTCGTTTCCGCCTCATGGCTCGAGAGGAGCGATCCTTTCACTGCGTGGTCGGGAAAGAATTCCCGGCATTCCCTCGCATCTCAAGAGGAGGCGCTCTCCACAGGAAAGGCGAGAGGAACTCCAGGGTCGTGCCACCTTTCCCAGATCCCCCAGATGTCTCAGTCCATTCCACGGAAGCCTGTTTTCCCAGCACTGCCTCAACATTCAAGACGAGGATTGACTGACACCACGGTGGCACGTGGGACATCACTGTGGGAAGCGTCGTGAGAAGCCTGGTGGGAAAGCGTCGTGGGAAAGCCTCGTGGAAACTCGAGGGAAAGCCACTGATCCTAGGATACACGGGAAGGGAAGCGGTGAAACTGCTGCTACAGCTTGGGAGGAAAGCGCACGTGCATGCCCCCACTCGAGACGAGGACTGGACTCCCCTGGGGAGAATCCAGAAGTACCCCAAGATCCATGTCAGAAACTGGAGAGGAATTCTCAGTTTCCGACACCGACTCCACAACAAGGTCTTAGGCCCCGGCATCGATGGGAGAGGAATCCTGAGAGGCTCCCGAGCAAATCGCATGGGGACTGGTTTTTCCTGAGGCCACCAGAGCGGGTCCCTGAGGTCCCCGTAGTAATTCGAGAGCACCTGCCGCAACTTGAGTAAATCCAGGAGGTTCTCCCTTCTTGGCGAGATGAGGCCCTTTTCAACTGAGTTGTCTCAAGGCTAATCACACCTAACCTCTCGAACTTCCAAAGGGTCCATCACACCCTTTCTGCAATTCAAGAAAATACCCAACATACCAGTTTCCACTCGAGAGGTAGAACGAGAGTCCCGCCCACATCCAGAGGAGTCCCGTTTCCGACTCCTAGCTCGAGAGGAGGGATCCTTTCCCTGCGTGGTCGGGAAAGAATTCCCGGCGTTCCCGTCAATCTCAAGACGGGGTGCTCTCCACAGGAAAGGCGAGAGGAACTCCAGGGTCGTGCCACCATTCCCAGAGTCCCACAGATATCTTAGTCCATTCCAGGGAAAACTGTTTTCCCTGCACTGCCTCGACTTTCAAGAAGAGGATCGACTCACACCATGGTGGAAGGTGGGACAGTCCTGTGGGAAAGCCTCGTGGGAAAGCCTCGAGGGAAAGCCACAGATCCCTTGATCCACGAGAAGGGAAGCGTGACACTGCTGCAACAGCTAGGGAGGAAAGGGCACGTGCATTCCCCCACTCGAGACGAGGACTGACGCCCTGGGGAGACTCCAGAAGTCCCCGAAAATCCATGTCGGCACTGCAGAGGAATCCTCAGGTTCCGGGCACCGACTCCACACAAGGTCTTAGGCCCGGCATCGAAGGGAGGGGAATCCCGAGAGGCCCCCTAGCAACTCGCATGGGGACTGAAGTTTCCTGAGGCCACCAGAGCGGGTCCCTGAGGTCCCTGTCGTAAGTCGAGAGCACCTGCCGCAACTCGAGAAAATCCAGGAGGTTCTACCCACCAGGCGAGATGAGGCCCATTTCCCCTGAGGCGTCTCCAGGCTAATCACACCTAACCTCTGGAACTTCCAAAGGGTCCTTCACACCCTTGCTGCAACTCAAGAAGTTCCCCGACATACCAGTCTCCACCCGAGAGGAGGCAGGAGAGTCCCGCCCACATCCAGAGGAGCCCCGTGTCCGCCTCCTAGCTCGAGAGGAGGGATCCATTCCCTGCGTGGTCGGGAAAGAATTCCCGGCGTTCCCGTCGCATCTCAAGAGGAGGCGCTCTCCACAGGAAAGGCGAGAGGAACTCCAGGGTCGTGCCACCATTCCCAGAGTCCCCCAGATGTCTCAGTCCATTCCAGGGAAAACTGTTTTCCCTGCACTGCCTCGACTTTCAAGCCGAGGATCGGCTCACACCACGGTGGCACGTGGGACAGCCCTGTGGGAAAGCCTCGTGGGAAAGCCTCGTGTGAAAGCCACAGATCCCTTGATCCACGCGAAGGGAAGCGTGACACTGCTGCTACAGCTCGGGAGGAAAGCGCACGTGCATGCCCCCACTCGAGACGAGCACTGATTCCCCTGGGGAGACTCCAGAAGTACCCCAAGATCCATGTCAGCACTGGAGAGGAATCCTCAGGTTCCTGCACCGACTCCACACAAGGTCTTAGGCCCTGGAATAGACCGGAGAGGAATCCGGAGAGGCCCCCGTGCATGTCGCATGGGGACTGGCCTTTCCTGAGGCCACCACAGCGGGTCCCTGAGGTCCCCTTCGTAAGTCGAGAGCACCTGCCGGAACTCGAGAAAATACAGGAGGTTCTCCCCTCCAGACGAGATGAGGCACATTTCCACTGAGTCGTCTCAAGGCTAATAACAGCTAACCTCTGGAAATTCCAAAGGGTCCTTCACACCCTTGCTGGAACTCAAGAAGTTCCCCGACATACCCGTCTCCACTCGAAAGGAAGCACGAGAGTCCCGCCCACATCCAGAGGAGCCCCGTTTCCGCCTCCTAGCTAGAGAGGAGGGATCCTTTCCCTGCGCGGTCGGAAAAGAATTCCTGGCGTTCCCGAGCATCTCAAGAGGAGGCGCTCTCCACAGGAAAGGCAAGAGGAACTGCAGGGTCGTGCCACCGTTCCCAGAGTCCCCCAGATATCTAGTCCATTCCAGGGAAACCTGTTTTTCCTGCACTGTCTTGTCTTTCAAGCCGAGGATCGACTCACACCACGATGGCCCATGGGACAGCCCTGTGGGAAAGTCTCGTGAGAAACCCTCGTGGGAAAACTCGAGGGAAAGCCACAGATCCCTTGATCCAAGCAAAGGGAAGCGTGACAAGCTGCTACAGCTCGGGAGGAAAGCGCACGTGCATGCCCCCACTAGAGACGAGGACTTTCTCCCCTGGGGAGACTCCAGAAATCCCCCAATCTCCATGTCAGCACTGGAGTGGAATCCTCAGGTTCCGGCAACGACTCCACACAAGGTCTTAGGCCCCGGCATCGACGGGAGAGGAATCCCGAGAGGCCCCGAGCAACTCCCATGGGGACTGGCCTTTTCTGAGGCCACCAGAGCGGGTCCCTGAGGTCCCCGTCGTAAGTCGAGAGCACCTGCGGCAACTCGAGAAAATCCATGTGGTTCTCCCCTCCAGGCGAGATGAGGCCCATTTCTGCTGAGGAGTCTCGAGGCTAATCACACCTATCCTCTGGAACTTCCAAAGGGTCCTTCACACCCTTACTGCAACTCAAGAATTTCCTCGACATACCCGTCTCCACTCGAGAGGAAGCACGAGAGTCCCGCCCACATCCAGAGGAGCCCCGTTTCCGCCTCCTAGCTCGAGAGGAGGGATCCTTTCTCTGCGTGGTCGGGAAAGAATTCCCGGCATTCACGTCGCATCTCAAGAGGAGACACTCTCCACAGGACAGGCGAGAGGAACTCCAGGGTCGTGCCTCGATTCCCTGAGTCCCCCAGAAGTCTCAGTCCATTCCAGGGAAACCTGTTTTCCCTGCACTGCCTCGACTTTCAAGCCGAGGATCGACTCACACCACGGTGGCACGTGGGACAGCCCTGTGGCAAAGCCTCAAGGGAAAGCCACAGATCCCTTGATCCACTCGACGGGAAGTGTGACACTGCTGCTAGAGCTGGGGAGGAAAGCGCACGTGCATGCCCCCACTCGAGACGTGGACTGACTCCCCTGGGGAGACTCCAGAAGTACCCCAAGATCCATGCCAGCCCTGGAGAGGAATCCTCAGGTTCCGTCACCGACTCCACACAAGATCTTACGCACCGGCATAGACGGGAGAGGAATCCCGAGAGGCCCCCGAGCAACTCGCACGGGGACTGGCCTTTCCTGAGGCCACCAGAGCGGGTCCCTGAGGTCCCCGTCGTAACTCGAGAGACCCTGCCAAACTCTAGAAAATCCAGGATGTTCTCCGCTCCAGGCGAGATGAGGCCCATTTCCTCTGAGGCGTCTGGTGGCTCATCACACCTAAACTCTGGAAATTCAAAAGGGTCCTTGCTGCAACTGAAGAAGTTCCCCAACATACCCGTCTCCACTCGAGAGGAAGCACGAGGGTCCCGCCCAAATCCAGAGGAACCCCGTTTCCGCCTGGTAGCTCGAGATGAGGGATCCTATCCTGCTTACTCAGGAAAGATTTTTCTGCGTTCCCGTGGCCTCTCAAGAGCAAGGGCTCTCAATAGGAAAGGCGAGAGGAACTCCAGGGTCGTGCCACCATTCCAAGAGTCCCCCAGATATCTCAGTCCATTTCAGAGGAACCTGTTTTCCCCGCAATGCCTCGACTTTCACGCCGAGGATCCACTCACACCATGGTGGCACGTGGGACAGCCCTGTGGGAAAGCCTCGTGGGAAAGCCATAGATCTCTTGATCCCCACGACGGGAAGAGTGACACATCTGCTACACTGTCCATGTGGTCACGGTCGTATGTCGAGAGCACCTGCCGCAACTCGAGAAAATCCAGGAGGTTCTCTGCTCCAGTCGAGATGAGGCCCATTTTCTCTGCGGCGTCTCGAGAGTAATCACACCTAAACTCTGGAACTTCCAAAGGGTCCTACACACCCTTGCTACAACTCAGGAGGTTCCCCGATATACCCGTCTCCACTCCAGAGGAAGCACGAGCGTCCGGCCTCCTCCAGAGGAGCTCCGTTTCCGCCTCCAAGCTCGAGATGAGGGATCCTTCCCTGCTTCCTCGGGAAAGAATTCCCGACGTTTCCGACGCATCTCAAGGGGAGGCGCGCTGCACAGGAAAGGCGAGAGGAACTCATGGGTCGTGCCACCATTCCAAGAGCCTCCAGATGTCTCCGTCCATTCCAGAGGATCCTGTTTTCCCTGCACTGCTTCGACTTTCATGCCGAGGATCGACTCACACCACGGTGGCACGTGGGAGAGCCCTGTGGGAAAGCCTCGTGGGACAGCCTCGAGGGAAAGCCACAGATCCCTTGATCCACGCGACGGGAAGCGTGACACTGCTGCTACAGCTCGGGAGGAAAGCGCACGTGCATGCCCCACTCGAGACAAGGACTGACTCCCCTGGGGAGACTCCAGAAGTACCGCAGGATCCATATCAGCACTGGAGAGGAATCCTCAGGTTCCGGCCCCGACTCCACACAAGGTCTTAGGCCCCGGCATCGATGGGAGAGGAATCACGAGAGGCCCCCTAGCAACACGCATGATAACTGGCCTTTCCTGCGGCCGCCAGAGCGGGTCCCTGAATCCCCGTCGTAACTCGAGAGCACCTGCTGAAACTCGGGAATATCCAGGAGCCTCTCCATTCCAGGCGACATGAGGCCCATTTCCGCTGAGGCATCTCGAGACTAACCACACCTAACCTCTGGAACTTCCAAAGGGCCCTTCACACCCTTGCTGCAACTCAAGAAGTTCCCCGACATACCCGTTCCTCTTCACGTTCTGCCATAATGGTGGTGTCATCTGCATATCTAAGTTGATTGATATTTCTACCGGCAATCTTGATTCCAGCTTATGTATCTTCCATCCCAGCATTTTTCATGATGTACTCTGCATAGAAGTTAAATAAACAGGGTGACAATATACAGCCTTGACATACTCCTTTTCCTTTTTGGAACCAGTCTGTTGTTCCATGTCCTGCTCTAACTGTTGCTTCCTGACCTTCATCCAGATTTCTCAAGAGGCAGGTTAGGTGGTCTGGTATTCCCATCTCTTTCAGAATTGTGGCTAAAACAACAGTATAAGGACCTTTCCGATGTCAGGCCAAGGAATTGTGTTTCCAGTCATTGAGCCACACCTGATCACTGAGCGCAAATTCATGAATCTGTTCCTCAAGGGGGAATGATATTCTTTTTTATACAAACTTAGTTACCTGATTTATTACCTTACCTAATTGTTCCATCTGCTGTGAAATCCCACCCCCTTACTTGTGGCAAATCTGCTAACACCTGCCTCACTGTGGGAGGGGGTCTCCCATAGAAAATTTCATAAGGACAACAACTGTGGGAACGTGCGGTTACCCGTAATATGAGTAAGTCTGCCGGAAGCAAGCCCATCCACGTACAGTCAGTCTCTATGATCCATTTTGAAAGTGTCTCTTCAAGAGTTTGGTTGTTTCTTTCCACCATTCCAGAACACTGGGGCCTATATGCTGTATGTAATTTCCACTGATATTTAGAGCTTCACATACCTGTTAATTAACGCGGCTACAAAGACAGGGCCATTGTCGGATTCTATACTGGTTGGAAACCCAAGTCTGGGAATTATTTCTCAAATCAGCGAGCTACTTCATTTTCTTTTTCAGATCAGGTAGGGAAGGCCTCTGCCCAACCGGAGAAGGTACCTACTATTCTAGTAAGTCATGATAACAGGTGACTGCCTTTGCTTCCCCGAAGGACACTCGCTTTCCCTGCATCCTGAGAACTCCACGTCTCAGCCAGTTGGAAAAGCGCTTCTTGGAGGTCATTATTCAGGGGCAACTTCCCCTGGAGCCCGGGGCCATAGGGAGCGGCTCCACACTCCCAGGGAAAGGCAGAGCCACAGCCACACATCTGTCCCATCCCCTTTGCTCTGTAGGAGAGCTCTAGTGAGCCTAGGTCTGTCAGGAAAATTCTTGGCTCCTATGGGGACACATTCTATGTGTGAAACTGCATCCAGGACCTAGGGGCCACAGGGCGCCTGTTTCTCTCGGGGGCGGAGGGGTGGGGGGCCTGAAGCAGTGCGGCCCAGCAACAGCTTCCACATCCATCCAATTGCTCTTTTCTTACCTCTGATAGAACTAGCTTTGTTCCAGCCTTTGGCAATTTGGAGGCAAGCGGGCCCCACTTCCTCCCCAAGGAGGCATGGGACCTACTTTGAGTGGAAAGGCCCCTCACGGAGCTGAACCCAGGAAGGCACCCAGTCATGTCTGACACATTCCTGCATCCTGCTTCTTCATGAGCAATACCGCTATAAGCTAGGCATGTCTTTCCAAGGCTCAGAAAGGACAGGGGAGATGCATGGTGCTGCCTCTGGAATTTCGGTCCTCTGAGCAGACCTGGAGGTCTCCCCTTGAAGGAGCTAACCAGTTTCTTCCAAATACAGGCTTGCAAACACACACTGGGTGGCTGCCTCTTCTTCCCTGAAGGACGATCACTTTCCCCGCATCCTGTGAACTCTGCATCCCAGCCTGCTGGAAAAGCGCTTCTTGGAGGTCATTTTTCAGGGACAATTTTCCCTGGAGCCCGGGGCCGTAGGGAGGGCCCCATGCTCGCTGGGAAAGGCAGAGTCACATCCACAGTCTGTTCTACCCCTTTTGCCCTGTAGGAGAGCTCTAGTGAGCCTAGGTCTCTCAGGAAAATTCTTGGCTCCTATGGGGACACACCCTGTGTGTTAACCTGCATATCGGACCTAGGGGCCACAGGGCGCCTGTTCCTCTCGGGGGGGACCCTGAAGTGGTGCGGACCAGCAACAGCCTGAACATCCATCCGATTGCTCTTTTCTTCCTTCTGATAGAGCTAGCTTTGCTTCTCGCTTTGGCATTTCGGAAGCCAGGGGGAGCCCCACCGCTGTTGTCCTGGGGTCTATTGGAGGTACCGGGTCTATTGGACCCCAGCATGGCACCCGACCCCCTCAGACACACTCCCGCAGCCTCCTTCCCCATGGGCAGGACTGTTCTGACCTAGGAATGTGTTCCCAAGGCTCAGAAAATGCAGGGAGACACACGGCCCTGACTCTGGAACTGAGGCCGTTGGAGCAGGCCTGGAGGTCTGACGTCTGAGACGCCAAACACTTGCTGCAAGATACAGGTGTGAAAACACACTCTCTGGGGCTGCCTTTCCTTCCTCCAAGGAAGAGAGCTTTTCCAGTCTCCTCCGTGCTGAGTCATACAAGGCTGGAAAGGTCTGGCTTTGAGGGCATTTCTCAGCGGCAATGGCCCCTGAGGCCCTGCACCCAGGGAGGGATCCTACCCTCCCAGGGGAAGTCAAAGCAACCTCCAAACAGCTGTTCTCTCATGTTTCCTCTGCAGGAGGGAGCTAGTGAGCCCAGGTCTGTCTGGAACGTTCTTGGATCCTGCGGGGAAATCATCCTGGGAGCCCACCTGGATACCAGTCGTAGGGGCTAAAATTCGCATTTTCCTTCCTTGGAGCCTTAACGCAGTACAGCCTAGCAACTGCTTGAAAATCCATCCTGTTGCTGTTTTCTTCCCTCTGACAGAGCGAGCTTTGCTCCCCATTTGGGGATTTCAGAAGCAAGGTGGTGGCCTGCAACTCCTTGCCTGGGGTCCATTGGAGGTGCAAGGTGCCCTCGACCAGGTGACCCCAGCATGACACCTGGCCCCCTCAGACACACTCCCGCAGCCTGCTTCCCCATGGGCAGGACTGCTCTCACCTAGGAATGTGTTTGCAAGGCCAGGAAACTGCAGGGAGACACAAGGCCCTGATTCTGGCATTGAGTCTGTTGGAACAGGCCTGCAGGTCTTCTGTCTAACAAGCCAAACACTTGCTGCAAGATACAGGCCTGAAAACACACTCTTGGGCTGCCTTTCCTTCCTCCAAGGAAGAGAGTTTTCTCAGCCTCCTGTGGGCTGAGAGTCACACAGGGCTGAAAAGCACTTGCTGGGAGATTATTTTTCATTGGCCATGGCCCCTGAGGCCCTGTGCTCAGGGAGGGCTCCCTCCCTCCCAGGGAAAGTCAAAGGAAGCTCCAAACGGCTGTTCAATCATGTTTCTGAGAGAGTCATTGCCAAGGCAGGTTTCTAAGAAGTTCAAGGGTCCCCAAGGAGAGAGGGGTCTAGAATTCTCAAGGAGGAAGGAAGGACAAACTGTTTTTCCCTCTACATTCCTTAGGATTATATAACAATCATGCATCCTTCTTGAGGACGGTCTCTGGAAAAAACCTTCTGGCTAATCCTGTTATCTTAAAATGTCAATTATGGGAGTAGGTCTAGTGAGTCTTTACAACCTCCAGACATTCTTTTGTTCGTTGTCATAACTTATTGGAGAGTATATAACTCCATTACTAACACTAGCAAGGGGGTACGCTTTCTGCCCCTTGTGATGTCTCTGTCAGAAGCTTTCTCTATCTCCTTTCTCCTTTAATAAAACTCTATTGCACAAAAGCTCTGAGCAATCAAGCCTCGTCTTGGGCCCTGGATTGAATTCTTCTCCTCCATAAGCCAAGAATCCCAGCATCTTTTCGTGGTTCAGCAACAATATTTCATTTCCTCTGCAGGAGAGAGCTAGTGAGCTTAGGTCTGTCTGGAACATTCTTGAATCCTGTGGGGAAAATATCCTGTGCACACATCTGGATACTGGGCCTAGAGGCCAAAATTCGCATTTCTTTCCCGGGGAGCCCTAACGTGGTGTGACTTAGCAACTGCTTGAAAATCCATCCCATTGCTGTTTTCCTCCTTCTGACAGAGCTAGCTTTGTTCCCTGCTTTGGGATGTCTCAACCGAAGGGCCGGTCCATAGCTACTCGCCTGGGGCCCATTGGATGTGCAAGGTGCCCTCGACTAGGTGACCCTAGCATGGCACTCAGCCCGCTCAGACACACTCCCGAGGCTTCTTTCTCATGGGAAGCACTGCTCCAACCTAGGAATGTGTCTGCAATGCTTGGAAAGTGCAGTGAGACACACAGCCCTGACTCTGCAATTGAGGCCCTCAGAGCAAGCCTGCAGCTCTGATGTCTGAGAAGCAAAACACTTGCTGCAAAGAGAGGCCTGAAAACACACTCTCTGTGGATGACTTTCCTTCCTCTAAGGAAGATAGTTTTCCCAGTCTCCTGCTTCCTGAATGTCACACAGCTGGAATGCGCTTGCTTGGAGGTCGTGATTCAGTGGCAATGACCCCTGAGGCCCTTTGCCCAGGGAGGGCTCCCACACTCACAGGCAAATCAAAGCAACTTCCAAGTGAGTCAGCTCTTCACATCAAGTGGCCAAAGTATTGGACTTTCAGGTTCAGTATTAGTCCTTCCAATGTATATTCAGACCTGATTTCCTTTAGGATGGAGTGGTTGCGTCTCCTTGTAGTCTAAGCGACCTACAAGCATCTTCTCCAACACCACAGTTCAAAAGCATCCAATTTTCAGCTGTCACTTTCTTTATAGTACATCTTTCATATCCATCCATGACATATGGAAAAACCATAGCCTTGACTGGATGGATCTTTGTTGGCAAAGCAACGTCTCGGCTTTTTTAATATGCTGTCTAGTTTGGTCATCACTTTTCTTCCAAGTCATAAATACGTTTTAAGTTCATGGAGGCAGACATCACCTGCAGTGATTTCCAAGCCCCCCAAAATAGTCTGCTGCTGTTTCCAATGTTTTCCCATCTATTTGCCATGAAGTGATGAGACTGGATGCAATGATTTTAGTTTTCTGAATGCTGAGCTTTAAGCTAACTTTTTCACTCTCCTCTTTCACTTTCATCAGGAGACTCTTTAGTTCTTCTTCACTTTCTGCCATAAGGGTGGTGTCATCTGCATATCTGAGATTCTTGATATTTCTCCCGCAATCTGGATTCCAGCGTGTGCTTCCTCCAGCCCAGTGTTTCTCATGATGTACTCTGCATATAAGTTAAATAAGCAGGTGACAATACACTGCCTTGACATATTCCTTTTCCTATTTAGAACCAGTCTGTTGTTCCATGTCCAGTTCGAACTGTTTCTTCCTGACCTGCATACAGGTTTCTCAAGAGACAGGTTCAGTGGTCTGTATTCCCATCTCTTTCAGAATTTTTCCCAGTTTATTGTGATCCACACAGTCAAAGGCTTTGGCATAGTCAATAAAGCAGAAATAGATGTCTTTTTTTCTGGAACTCTCTTGCTTTTTCAATGATCCAGTGGATGTTGGCAGTTGATCTCTGGTTTCTCTGCATGTTTTAAATCCCTCTTGCAACATTTGAAGAGTTCATTGAACAGAAAACTTCAACTTGGAGAA
>NW_017190725.1:0-21860 GCF_001704415.2 Capra hircus | reverse complement strand
GCAGGCAAGCATGACTCAACAAATGAAACTTTTAATCAGTCCTATTCTAAAGATTTTGACTCTTCGGAAGCCCCTACATTCCTAGGATGTTTTAAGCTTCCTGTGCCTCCTGCGGTCAGGAGGCCTCAAACAATCACACTCGCAGAGTCCTGCAGGCAGGCTAGAAAGCCATCGAAGGGGTTTTTTGGATTGAAACACTCTTTCAAATGCAGAAGACTAAAGCCCTGAATTGACTTTTTCCAGAAAATGTCAGAAGAGTGGAAAAGCAGAGCACAAAAGCGGCAGATTTTTGTTGGGTACATGCTTAGGAATTTCCAGAGGGGTCCCTGAAGTCTGAGCACGCCTTGCGTATGTCAGTTTCCTTCCTCATGACCTTGTCACGGGCGGGATTCCTCACACTGGCTTCCGGCATCTCCCCCTTCTTTTATTATTTTTTAAAAAAATTAGGTGCAGATCAGTCGCGAGATTCTGAATGCTCTGCCGAAGAGTCCTGACAACACAAGGAAGCACGATTTACAAGGAGCAGGATTATGGCACCCACAGCAGCATAGCTAGAAACAGTAGTCAGAAGAGTTTTTCCAGAAATGAAGTCAGAGAAGGTGTGGAAAAGTCATTGGCTTCTCCTGCGGCAGTAAAATCTAATCGAGAGTGTTCCAAGGTCTGAATCTGATTATGAAGTTTCCCTAAGTCTAAAACTAATATCTGAGCTGTTCCAAACACTAAAATATGATTTTTGACTCTCTCCCATTCAAAATCTGTCTCATTTACTTTCAGGGATGTAACACATATCCACCGGTAATCAGCATGACATGAAAGAGCCATTTTCACTTTCAGACTCTGTAATTCAGTCCCAATATGCATTACTGCTTCTTCTAAGGCATCAACCCTTATTTCTAGCTTCCTATCTATAATTTCCTGGGTTGCCAGCGTTAAAGAAACATTTTTGGATACGGTATCAACATATTGGGCAGTATGCACTTGTTGAGACAATGACAATGCCGCCACAGTAACAGAAGTAATTGCAGTTATCAAAGCCGATATTCCCAAAAAAGTAAGCCCACAAACCGTCGTGTCCGCATTAAATCTTGTAGCCGTTGCAGTACAGCTAGGCCATGGTTATCATACCAATACGTGGCTACAGTTACAGGTACCATGAGATAGGACGGACGTTTTAAAACCATGAAAGAGCAAATTTTATATTGAGGAGTTAAACAGGATGAAAGCATACATTGTTCACAAGACACTACATGGGGTCCACCTGTATAATTCAATTGTATGTTAAGTCTTTCAGAATCATTAGTGAAAAGAAAAACATAAGGAGAGGGTAAACAAGCTAAAATAGAGTAGGTAGAGGTATTCTTTGGTCGGATTAAAATAATAGGGGCGGTGGCTGCAAGGGCTCTCCAAATTTCTGGCTGCCAAAAGGTTTTACCTCTAGTCGTATAAGACAGCATAGGGGGTACAAATTGGTTATGATGCCGTCTGGTGGCAACTAACGGCCAAGAAACTGAATATTTTTTCCAATTATCCAATCTATTGATAAAGCCATCGTCAGACTCAGGGTCTTGACCTGGATTTGGGTTGCTCCAGTCCTGAATTGCACAATTTCTTCCTCCCGGCATATTGTAATCTATTTTCGAATTATAAATACAAGACTTCCAAATCGGATATCCTGAATGATCATCTATAGTTTTCCAAATAACATCTGAGGGAGCAACATCGTCACAATTTGGATAGTCTGATGGAGTTTTGAGAGACAAGGACTTATAGGGGCCAAGGACCCCAGGCATATGGGCTCGTAATATCCAAGCAGACCGATCCCCTTTAGATGCAAATTTAGAGGTTGGGGAATCTGTCATAACTGCTTTTGTGGAGGCTCCAACGCATCCTGTCTTGGTAAAGAAATCTCCTGTAAGGCCAGGAGGAAAATTAAAGCAAACAGGAAAATCATCTGCTAGTCCTTTAAAGGTATAATTGAAATTAATAGGGTATTGGTCTTTTGTATAGGAAGTATAAGATCCTCCCAAAAGGCGAGGCTGGTCTGTACTAACTCGTATGGGGTCACTGTTCCAAGTAACAACTTGGAAAGTTGGAGGATCCGGGAGAAACGCCAATATTTGGTTGGAATGGGCAGCGCTTACCTGGCAAGAGAGCAAGGCAAGCATGGCAATAAACACCTTTTCAGGAGAGACTGACGATCCTGTAGGGTAGCTATCCCTGTGCCTGGCGACAGGGCTTTAATCTGTCCCAGGTAGTAAGGAGGCTTGTTGGTGACTGAGCTGGGCTCTAATGGATTCCTGCGAGGCAAAAATCAGGGGGCGCAATATCCTGTATCTGAAGTCGTGACATCTGTCCAGTGGGTGGCTCGCTCTCGCCTATCCGGGATTCCAATGTCAGTGTCCTGGGGTCAGCGGCATTTCCCGTGCTGGCGGGGGAGCGGAGGAAGAGGGAGTTTCTTCCTTTATGAGATCGCGGTGGCGGGGGATTCTGATATCCGGGGAGCTGAGACATGGCGAATTAGTCTGTCTGGAACCCAAATCGGAGCGTCGCGTCCTGTGGAAAACACAAGCATACCTCGCCACTGGTTAATAAGGGGTAGGACCTTTCCATTGTCCGGAGAGAAGGTCCTCCATTTTACTAATGGTTTTGCATTCAATTGCTCTGGGCACCATGGCGAAGCATTGCAGTGTTTCCGGATGAATCAGTATTTAAGTTATTTATTACGAAAAGAGCATGTTTCAAATCTGATGGGGGGAACTATATTTAAATTCCCTTCTTTTAGTTTTTGAATATGGATTTTCAGTGTTTGATGTGCTCTTTCCACATGGCTTGTCCTGCGGGTTATAAGGGATGCCGGTGTTATGTTTAATTTGAAATCTTGCACAGAATTGCTGAAAAGAATTTAGAAGTGTAAGCAGGGCATTATCAGTTTTTAAAGCTTTTGGAAGCCCCAGATAGGAAAAGCATGTAAAAAGATGTTGTATTACATCTTTTACTGCTTCCCCTGTACGAGCAGTGGCAATAATAACATGAGAGAAGGTATCTACAGTTACATGAACAAAAGACAGTTTTCCAAACGAAGGACATGGTTACATCCATTTGCCAGAGTGCATTACGGTTGAGACCGCTGAGGTTAACTCCAGAGGCAAAGCATTCACGGTAGTAGGACAAATGTGAACAAGAACGAAACTCTCGGCAGATTCTCGAGGAATTTGAAACTGGTATCGTAAGGCAGTGGCATTCTGATGATGAAGTGAGTGAGAAGCTCGAGCTTCTTCAAAAACAGAAAGGCCACTGAAATCCTGGTTAACGAATCTGCCAATTCATTGAGAGCATTTAAGGGCCAGGCAGGCGGATGAGCTCGAATGTGGCGATAAAGAACGCCCGATTTCTTTTCCAATTTGCTGCTGGCAGTCTAGTTAACAAATGGTAGATAGGCGTTTTGTTTTCAGGAAAACTGCAGTCTCAATGTGTGGAAAGCCTGACCACATACTGAGAGTCAGATAAAGGTTAAATTCTTTCTCTGCAAACATAACAAAGGCCTCAATAACAGCTGTGATTTCAGCTCTTTGAGCTGAAGTTTTTGTGTTTTCCAAAAGTTTCTGATGATCTCTTGTGACTATAGAGGCTCTACCATTAGCCGATCATCAGTAAAGACTAGCTAGAGCATCTGAAATAGGGAATGTTTACACGGACAGGAAAAATACTGGATGGTTAGACATAAAATTTAGCAAAACTGTGAGGTAAATGATGCAAAATTTGACCACAGAATTCGCTATAGCAATCTGCAGTCTTCATCAAACATTAGAAGAGCATCAAGTACTCCTTATTATATGGAATTACATCTCTGATGGCTCCTTACCAAACAAATTCAATGCTCCGCTTCCTTCCTTTTAGCATTAATGTGGCAATTGAACCAGGATAAGAAGCCACGACTTTTTTAGCTTGGTGGGAAGATGGATCATTCAAAGGGCGCCTTGCACAGAACTCCCGTAGGCGCACTGGAGTAGCTAGGCAAAGGAACTGCCAAGTCATCGTCAAATCAATTCTTTTTACATAGCTATTCGATAAGGCTGCTTCTACTTTGCCTAGGGCTTCTTGAGCTCAGCTGTTAATTGTCTTTTAGAGGTTGGATCAGGATCCCCGCGTAAAATGTTAAAAGAGGTTTTAATTCGGCAGTGGTTAATTTTAAATATGGCTAATCCAATTAATATCACCTAAAAGTTTTTGATAATCATTTAAAGTAATAAGGATGGTCTTTTCTCAATTGCAACGGGTAATGAGTCACCGTTTCCGAATTTATGACTCTCCCTAAGTAAGTTATGGGCGGATTGATTGAATTTTTTCTGGGGCAATTTTTAGGCTTCGTCTGTCAATGCCTGGTCAGGTCTGGAGGACAGTTTGCAGTGAACTCTATCAGGATGAGCTATTAAAATATCATCCATATAGTGAATCATATATACGTGTTCATATTTAACCCTAATATCTTGTTAGAGCGCATTAACAAATTTTTGGCATAAGGTAGGGCTATTTTTCATTCCCTGAGGCAAAACTTTCCACTGAAACCTTAAGTAAGGGCTGGCTTAAGATTTTCTGATGGCAGACTAAAGGCAAATCGCTTTTTTATCTTCAGGATTTAAGGGAATAGTGAAAAAACAATCTTGTAAATCAATAACAATTATATTATATCCCTCTGGAACGGCTACTGGGGAAGGGAGGCCCAGGCTGTAAGGCCCCCATGTCCTCCATGGTGGCATTAATAGCTCTCAAATCCTGTAAAAGTCGCCGTTTACCAGATTTTTTCTTAATGACAAAAATAGGAGTGTTCCAGGGGCTATTGGAGGGCTCAATATGTCCAATTCTAATTGTTCAAAGATTAATGCTTTAGCTGCCAGTAATTTTTCCTTATGCAGAGGCCATTGTTCTACCCACACCGGATCTTGAGATTTCCATGTAATGGGGTCGGCAGCAAAAACAATGGCCTCCATTATAAATTTGGATATCCCAATCCAGCACGTAACTTGCGAGGAGTTGGGCAAAATTGGCTCAATTATCCCTGTCTGTTGTTTACCCAATCCTTTTGATGGATCATAGCCATCTGCAACATCTGAGAGGTCACTTTATCATCAGGGCTAAAAAGTAACACTCCCATTTGAGACAGCACGTCCCTCCCCCACAGGGTAAAGGGGAGTGAAGGGACTACATACGGTTGGAAAGTTCCACGGGTATCCTCAAATTGCCAATCTAAAATTTTTGCACTTTTGGCTACTGTGGGGGCTCTTCCTATCCCCACCAAGTTATTTTCAGTAGTATGTGTGGGCCAGGAGCTGGGCCAGTCTTTTCCTGAAATGCAAGAAAACGTCTGCTCCTGTGTCTAATAACCCCACAATAGACTTGCCATTAATCAGAATAGTTTTCATAGGACGTTTCTGGAGTAATTTCTGTTATCCAAAAAACCATATCACTAGACCCAAATCCTTTATCCTGCCTTTCATTCTGAGTAGCTGTGTGCCCAATTGCAGTGTGGTAAGGCAAAAGCAAAAGTTGGGCTATTCTTTGTCCCTGATGTATTTGGAAAGTTTTAATTGGGGGTGAAATCATTATCTGGATTTCTCCTGTATAATCTGAGTCAATTACTCCAGGGATGATTGTGAGACCTTGCATAGCTAAGGAACTTCTGCCTAGTATAATTCCTAGTAAACCTGTTGGTAATGGGCCTTTAACTCCTGTAGGGATTTTCACAGTGGGGCTATCTGGTGTTAATATTGCTGAGGTGGTGGAACTGAGGTCCAGTCCTGCGCTGCCTGGGGTTGCTCTGATGAGTTCTGCGATGGGACGAAGGGAATGAATGGGTTCAGTGAGGCTGCCCCAATTGTTGTCGGGGCCTGAGGCTGGCCCCTCAATCCGTTTCCCGACTGCTGGTCGGGGCCCAAAAAGGCTCCATTTCTATGGAATTGTGACCTACATTCTTTTGCCCAATGATATCCTTTTTGACAACGAGGGCAGAGAGATCTAGGGAGATTAGTATGCACAGAATTAGGCAGAGAAGAACCGGTTGCTTTTTGGGGACAAGCTCGCATAAAGTGCCCTTCCCGTCCGCAAGAGAAGCAGGCCTTGGATAAACCAATATTCTGGCCTGGACTACTGGAATGACTCTTTGACGGGTTATTTTTATTTGTAAAAAAGGACTGTACTGCCTGCTGGTAAGAATTTCCCTTTATGGCTGCAGCTATGGCAACGCCCTGCATCATTGCTGGTCCTACATCTGCACATTGCCTGATATAATCTATTATTTCCCCAGTTTTTTTTATAGGACGTAAAATGGCCTGGCAGGTAGAATTAGCATTTTCAAATGCCAGTTGTTTTATCAATATACTAGCTGCCTCAGTATTGGAAATTACTCTGTTGACTGCCTCTGCAAGTCTTGATATAAAGTCTTCATATGGCTCTTCTGGTTTTGTTTAACATTTGAGAAGGACGAGGTAGATTCTTTCCCTTCAGGCAACAAACGCCAAGCCCCAAGGGCGCAGGCGGTTACTTGATCTAAAGTAGTTTTGTCTAATCCCATTTGATCTCTAAGTGTTCCGAAATCATTAGTCCCTGCCAACATACTTTTTATAATATATCTTGGGCCATATTTTTGGTTAGCATCAGCCTGTTTTTGGGCAAGATCTTCATATTCAGTTCTCCAAAGTACATATTGACCTCCAGACAGACAAGCTTTAGCGACTGTCTTCCAGTCATGGGGTGTCATCCATCTGCCCGCTAAAGCCTCCACCAATGATACAGTATACGGGGCTTTAGGCCCATACAAAGCACAAGCCTGTTTGAGTTCTTTAATCATTTTCATTGGAATGGGTTCCCAGTGGGGGCTGTTCTGCCGCCACTGCCACCAAATATTATGGGGAAACAAGCCTCAAGGTGGGGATCAAGTTCATCATCTGGGCTAGAGAAAACCCTTCTTCTGGGAGCTTCTAGTGGAGGCCCTTCACCCTTATAGGGAGGGGGCGGCAAGGGGTGTCCTATGTCACTTTCTTCGTACTTTGGGAATTTTTTATCCGTTTTGTGTTTAGGTCTTACGGATGTTTTACCTGGGGATGTCTGCCTTAAGCTCTCAGGTGCATATATCCTGATGGGGGACATTTGTCTTGAGCCTCTGGAAGCAGAAGGCTTAATTAAGGAAATTTCTCTTGAATTTCTGGAAGCAGGTGGTCTGGTTGGGGAAGTTTTTATTAAGCTCTTTGGAGCAGATAATCTAATTGGAGAAGTTTCTCTTAAACTCCTTGGAGCATCTTTATTTAATAAAGACCAATCCTCATCAGAATGATCTTGACTTACTTCCTTTTCCAGATCTTCCTCATCTGAAACCTGCTCTTTTTTGTCATCTCTATCTATTACCTTTTCTTGGGCAGTCATTGCAGCTATCATTTGATTCAACTGCCGATAGCTAGGTGTAGCCTCCTTTTCATCACTCTCCTCTTCGATAGATACCTTTTTATCTGCACTTTCCTCTTTAAGGTGTACCTTTTCAGATTCAGGGGCAGGGTCTAGAGCGTCCCTAATTATATTCCATAAGGAAAAGGCGTCAGTAGGCACCTTTTCTGAGCCATGTTCAGCATGGTAAGTTTTTAGTTGTTTTCCTACTCTCTCCCAGGTGTCTAAGTTAACAGTGCCTTCTTCTGGAAACCAGGGACACTGTTCTTGTACAAAGGAAAAAAATGAATGAATATTGGATTTTTTAACTTTAATTCCTCGTTTAGTTAGTAACTGCAAGATTACTCCTATAAAAAGCTGTCTTTCTTTTGATTCACTGTTACCCATGTCAGAAAATTAAGTCTTATAGAAAAGTCTACCTCAACAAAAGGTTTTACCTTTGGCGAGGGGGTTTTGTTTTTAACCCTAGGATAGCAGGTTTCTTTTCAACCTCTAGAGCACCAGGTTTCTCTTAAACCCTTGAACACTTCCCACTTTTCCTCACCCTGTCTATCCTACAGGGGGGTCCGCGGCACCCTGAGTGGGGTCCTAGCCGTCCCGAACACTCAACACTGGGGGAGTACCCGAAAGTACTCCGGGGGAGTGATTAAGTCACTCCGGGGGGGACAGAGAGGCTAGCAGGAGAGTGCTCCGGGGGGAGCTTTTGCTCCGAGGAACGTACCTTCGAATAGCCTGTTCCGGGCACCACGTGCTGGGGTCCAGCCCCTGTGGATCCAGGGAATTCGAAGGGTGGACGGCGTTGGCGTGGAAAGACTTGTTTGTTTATTAATGTAAGATTAGATTAAGAAACTATAGTGTAATAAGAAGATTAAGTGGAGGAAGAGGGCTGAATAGCTTGGTTTACGCGGAAGGCCAATAAAATTCCAGACAAGGAATTTGCACCATCTACCTTGGGCCACCGGCGCCCGCTTGAATATCTAAGTGTGCCTCGCCTTAAGCTCCCTTTCGTGCGGGTCTTAACAGCCGGGGCAAGTAAGTAGACCTGGCGAGCCTCCGCGCCCCAGATGGAGATTCAGCCTGAAGTTAAAGTAAAGAGCAGAGAGAGGGAAGGGGAGAGAAGAAGAGAGAGAGAGAGACATGGGGGAAGCCAGAGTCCCAAGAAACCAGGCCGAGAGACTAGTTCGAGAAACCGGTCCGATCCTTTATTGTTCAGAAGGCCTTTTATACTTTTGATAAAACATGGAGATCAATGGGTAACACAGAATTATGTAGCGTTCAGCAGCCCAGACTCTTTCTATACATCATTTTGTATACAAAAGGTCTCAGGTGATTTACATTATCTTCTGGCCAAGAGGCTTGTTAACACTTTTTAGCTCTCTTCCTTAATGAATGTTAATTTTGTTTCCCCTGAAGTGTTTTTCTTTAATCTGCATTTCCTTAAAGCATTAAAGTTACATCTCTATAGAACAAAGGTGCAGTGGGATATAACAAAGAAGGTACTTAACTCGAAGATCTAATGTTGCTAATACCAGGTCTACTACTTGTTTTTCTATATGCCAACTATATCTAAAAATAAAGGATATGAAAATTTGGCAGCAAGCATTGACTCAACAAATGAAATTTTAATCAGTCCTATTCTAAAGATTTTGACTCTTCGGAAGCCCCTACATTCCTAGGATGTTTTAAGCTTCCTGTGCCTCCTGCGGTCAGGAGGCCTCAAACAATCACACTCGCAGAGTCCCTGCAGGCAGGCTAGAAAGCCATCGAAGGGGTTTTTGGATTGAAACACTCTTTCAAATGCAGAAAACTAAAGCCCTGAATTGACTTTTTCCAGAAAATGTCAGAAGAGTGGAAAAGCAGAGCACAAAAGCCGGGAGATTTTTGTTGGGGTACATGCTTAGGAATTTCCAGAGGGGTCCCTGAAGTCTGAGCACGCCTTGCGTATGTCAGCTTCCTTCCTCATGACCTTGTCACGGGCGGGATTCCTCACACTGGCTTCCGGCACATGTCAGCACTGGAGAGGAATCCTCAGGTTCCGGCACCGACTCCACACAAGGTCTTAGGCCCAGCATCGAAGGGAGCGGAATCCCGAGAGGCCCCCGAGCAACTCGCATGGGGACTGGCCTTTCCTGAGGTCACCAGAGCGGGTCCCTGAGGTCGCCGTCGTAAGTCGAGAGCACCTGCTGCAACTCGAGAAAATCCAGGAGGTTCTCCCCTCCAGGCGAGATGAGGCCCATTTCCACTTAGGCGTCTCGAGGCTAATCACACCTAACCTCTGGAACTTCCAAAGGGTCCTTCACACCCTTGCTGCAACTCAAGAAGTTCCCCGACATACCCGTCTCCACTGCGAGAGGAAGCACGAGAGTCCCGCCCACATCCAGAGGAGCCCCGTTTCCGCCTCCTAGCTCGAGAGGAGGGATCCTTTCCCTGCGTGGTCAGGAAAGAATTCCCGGCGTTCCCGTCGTATGTCAAGAGGAGGCGATCTCCACAGGAAAGGCGAGAGGAACTCCAGGGTCGTGCCACCATTCCCAGAGTCCCCCAGATGTCTCAGTCCAATTCCAGGGAAACCTGTTTTCCCTGCACTGCCTCGACTTTCAAGCCGAGGATCGACTCACACCACGGTGGCACGTGGGACAGCCCTGTGGGAAAGCCTCGTGGGAAGCCTCGTGGAAAAGCCTCGAGGGAAAGCCACAGATCCCTTGATCCACGCGAAGGGAAGCGTGACACTGCTGCTACAGCTCGGGAGGAAAGCGCACGTGCATGCCCCACTCGAGACGAGGACTGACTCCACTGGGGAGACTCCAGAAGTACCCCAAGATTCCATGTCAGCACTGGAGAGGAATCCTCAGGTTCCGGCACCGACTCCACACAAGGTCTTAGGCCCCGGCATCGACGGGAGAGGAATCCGAGAGGCCCCGAGCAACTCGCATGGGGACTGGCCTTTCCTGAGGCCACCAGAGCGGGTCCCTGTGGTCCCCGATCGTAAGTCGAGAGCACCTGCCGCAACTCGAGAAAATCCAGGAGGTTCTCCCCTCCAGGCGAGATGAGGCCCATTTCCGCTGAGGCGTCTCGAGGCTAATCACACCTAACCTCTGGAACTTCCAAAGGGTCCTTCACACCCTTGCTGCAACTCAAGAAGTTCCCCGACATACCCGTCCTCCACTCGAGAGGAAGCACGAGAGTCCCGCCCACATCCAGAGGAGCCCCGTTTCCGCCTCCTAGCTCGAGAGGAGGGATCCTTTCCCTGCGTGGTCGGGAAAGAATTCCCGGCGTTCCCGTCGCATCTCAAGAGGAGGGCGCTCTCCACAGGAAAGGCGAGAGGAACTCCAGGGTCGTGCCACCATTCCCAGAGTCCCCCAGATGTCTCAGTCCATTCCAGGGAAACCTGTTTTCCCTGCACTGCCTCGACTTTCAAGCCGAGGATCGACTCACACCACGGTGGCACGTGGGACAGCCCTGTGGGAAAGCCTCGTGGGAAAGCCTCGTGGGAAAGCCTCGAGGGAAAGCCACAGATCCCTTGATCCACGCGAAGGGAAGCGTGACACTGCTGCTGCAGCTCGGGAGGAAAGCGCACGTGCATGCCCCACTCGAGACGAGGACTGACTCCCTGGGGAGACTCCAGAAGTACCCCAAGATCCATGTCAGCACTGGAGAGGAATCCTCAGGTTCCGGCACCGAATCCACACAAGGTCTTAGGCCCGGCATCGACGGGAGAGGAATCCCGAGAGGCCCCCGAGCAACTCGCATGGGGACTGGCCTTTCCTGAGGCCACCAGAGCGGGTCCCTGAGGTCCCCGTCGTAAGTCGAGAGCACCTGCCGCAACTCGAGAAAATCCAGGAGGTTCTCCCCTCCAGGCGAGATGAGGCCCATTTCCGCTGAGGCGTCTCGAGGCTAATCACACCTAACCTCTGGAACTTCCAAAGGGTCCTTCACACCCTTGCTGCAACTCAAGAAGTTCCCCGACATACCCGTCTCCACTCGAGAGGAAGCACGAGAGTCCCGCCCACATCCAGAGGAGCCCCGTTTCCGCCTCCTAGCTCGAGAGGAGGGATCCTTTCCCTGCGTGGTCGGGAAAGAATTCCCGGCGTTCCCGTCGCATCTCAAGAGGAGGCACTCTCCACAGGAAAGGCGAGAGGAACTCCAGGGTCGTGCCACCATTCCCAGAGTCCCCCAGATGTCTCAGTCCATTCCAGGGAAACCTGTTTTCCCTGCACTGCCTCGACTTTCAAGCCGAGGATCGACTCACACCACGGTGGCACGTGGGACAGCCCTGTGGGAAAGCCTCGTGGGAAAGCCTCGAGGGAAAGCCACAGATCCCTTGATCCACGCGAAGGGAAGCGTGACACTGCTGCTACAGCTCGGGAGGAAAGCGCACGTGCATGCCCCACTCGAGACGAGGACTGACTCCCCTGGGGAGACTCCAGAAGTACCCAAGATCCATGTCAGCACTGGAGAGGAATCCTCAGGTTCCGACACCGACTCCACACAAGATCTTAGGCCCCGGCATCGACGGGAGAGGAATCCCGAGAGGCCCCGAGCAACTCGCATGGGGACTGGCCTTTCCTGAGGCCACCAGAGCGGGTCCCTGAGGTCCCCGTCGTAAGTCGAGAGCACCTGCCGCAACTCGAGAAAAATCCAGGAGGTTCTCCCCTCCAGGCGAGATGAGGCCCATTTCCGCTGAGGCGTCTCGAGGCTAATCACACCTAACCTCTGGAACTTCCAAAGGGCTCCTTCACACCCTTGCTGCAACTCAAGAAGTTCCCCGACATACTCGTCTCCACTCGAGAGGAAGCACGAGAGTCCCGCCCACATCCAGAGGAGCCCGTTTCCGCCTCCTAGCTCGAGAGGAGTGATCCTTTCCCTGCGTGGTCGGGAAAGAATTCCGGCGTTCCCGTCGCATCTCAAGAGGAGGCGCTCTCCACAGGAAAGGCGAGAGGAACTCCAGGGTCGTGCCACCATTCCCAGAGTCCCCCAGATGTCTCAGTCCATTCCAGGGAAACCTGTTTTCCCTGCACTGCCTCGACTTTCAAGCCGAGGATCGACTCACACCACGGTGGCACGTGGGACAGCCCTGTGGGAAAGCCTCGGTGGGAAAGCCTCGTGGGAAAGCCTCGAGGGAAAGCCACAGATCCCTTGATCCACGCGAAGGGAAGCGTGACACTGCTGCTACAGCTCGGGAGGAAAGCGCACGTGCATGCCCCCACTCGAGACGAGGACTGACTCCCTGGGGAGACTCCAGAAGTACCCCAAGATCCATGTCAGCACTGGAGAGGAATCCTCAGGTTCCGGCACCGACTCCACACAAGGTCTTAGGCCCGGCATCGACGGGAGAGGAAATCCCGAGAGGCCCGAGCAACTCGCATGGGGACTGGCCTTTCCTGAGGCCACCAGAGCGGGTCCCTGAGGTCCCCGTCGTAAGTCGAGAGCACCTGCCGCAACTACTAGAAAATCCAGGAGGTTCTCCCCTCCAGGCGAGATGAGGCCCATTTCCGCTGAGGCGTCTCAGGCTAATCACACCTAACCTCTGGAACTTCCAAAGGTCCTTCACACCCTTGCTGCAACTCAAGAAGTTCCCCGACATACCCGTCTCCACTCGAGAGGAAGCAGCGAGAGTCCCGCCCACATCCAGAGGAGCCCCGTTTCCGCCTCCTAGCTCGAGAGGAGGGATCCTTTCCCTGCGTGGTCGGAAAGAATTCCGGCGTTCCCGTCGCATCTCAAGAGGAGGCGCTCTCCACAGGAAAGGCGAGAGGAACTCCAGGGTCGTGCCACCATTCCCGAGTCCCCAGATGTCTCAGTCCATTCCAGGGAAATCCTGTTTTCCCTGCACTGCCTCGACTTTCAAGCCGAGGATCGACTCACACCACGGTGGCACGTGGGACAGCCCTGTGGGAAAGCCTCGTGGGGAAAGCCTCGAGGGAAAGCCACAGATCCTTGATCCACGCGAAGGGAAGCGTGACACTGCTGCTACAGCTCGGGAGGAAAGCGCACGTGCATGCCCCCACTCGAGACGAGGACTGACTCCCCTGGGGAGACTCCAGAAGTACCCCAAGATCCATGTCAGCACTGGAGAGGAATCCTCAGGTTTCGGCACCGACTCCACACAAGGTCTTAGGCCCCGGCATCGACGGGAGAGGAATCCCGAGAGGACCACCGAGCAACGTAGCATGGGGACTGGCCTTTCCTGAGGTCACCAGAGCGGGTCCCTGAGGTCCCCGTCGTAAGTCGAGAGCACCTGCCGCAACTCGAGAAAATCCAGGAGGTTCTCCCCTCCAGGCGAGATGAGGCCCATTTCCGCTGAGGCGTCTCGAGGCTAATCACACCTAACCTCTGGAACTTCCAAGGCTCCTTCACACCCTTGCTGCAACTCAAGAAGTTCCCCGACATACCCGTCTCCACTCGAGAGGAAGCACGAGAGTCCCGCCCACATCTAGAGGAGCCCTGTTTCCGCCTCCATAGCTCGAGAGCAGGATCCTTTCTCTGTGTGGTCCGGGAAAGAATTGCCGGCGTTTCCCGTCGCATCTCAAGAGGAGGCGCTCTCCACAGGAAAGGCGAGAGGAACTCCAGGGTCGTTGCCACCATTCCCAGAGTCCCACCAGATGTCTCAGTCCATTCCAGGGAAACCTGTTTTCCCTGCACTGCCTCGACTTTCAAGCCGAGGATCGACTCACACCACGGTGGCACGATGGGACAGCCCTGTGGGAAAGCCTCGTAGGGAAAGCCTCGAGGGAAAGCCTCAGATCACTTGATCCATGCGAAGGGAAGCGTGACACTTCTGCTACAGCTCGAGAGGAAAGCACACGTGCATGCCCCCACTCGAGACGAGGGACTGACTCCCCTGGGAGACTCCAGAAGTACCCCAAGATCCATGTCAGCACTGGAGAGGAATCCTCAGGTTCCGGCACCGACTTCCACACAAGGTCTTAGGCCCCGGCATCGACGGGAGAGGAATCCCGAGAGGCCCCCGAGCAACTGGCATGGGGACTGGCCTTTCCTGAGGCCACCAGAGCGGGTCGCCTGAGGTCCCCGTCGTAAGTCGAGAGCACCTGCCGCAACTCGAGAAAATCCAGGAGGTTCTCCCCTTTCCAGGCGAGATGAGGCCCATTTCCGCTGAGGCGTCTCGAGGCTAATCACACCTAACCTCTGGAACTTCCAAAGGGTCCTTCACACCCTTGCTGCAACTCAAGAAGTTCCCGACATACCCGTCTCCACTCGAGAGGAAGCACGAGAGTCCCGCCCACATCCAGAGGAGCCCAGTTTCCGCCTCCTAGCTCGAGAGGAGGGATCCTTTCCCTGCGTGGTCGGGAAAGAATTCCCGGCGTTCCCGTCGCATCTCAAGAGGAGGCGCTCTCCACAGGAAAGGCGAGAGGAACTCCAGGGTCGTGCCACCATTCTCCAGAGTCCCCAGATGTCTCAGTCCATTCCAGGGAAACCTGTTTTCCCTGCACTGCCTCGACTTTCAAAGCCGAGGATCGACTCACACCACGGTGGCACGTGGGACAGCCCTGTGGGAAAGCCTCGTGGAAAGCCTCGTGGGAAAGCCTCGAGGGAAAGCCACAGATCCCTTGATCCACGCGAAGGGAAGCGTGACACTGCTGCTACAGCTCGGGAGGAAAGCGCACGTGCATGCCCCCACTCGAGACGAGGACTGACTCCCCTGGGGAGACTCCAGAAGTACCCCAAGATCCATGTCAGCACTGGAGAGGAATCCTCAGGTTCCGGCACCGACTCCACACAAGGTCTTAGGCCCCGGCATCGACGGGAGAGGAATCCCGAGAGGCCCCCGAACAACTGCATGGGGACTGGCCTTTCCCTGAGGCCAACCAGAGCGGGTTCCCTGAGGGTCCCCGTCGTAAGTCGAGAGCACCTGCCGCAACTCGAGAAAATCCAGGAGGTTCTCCCCTTCCAGGCGAGATGAGGCCCAATTTCCGCTGAGGCGTCTCGAGGCTAATCACACCTAACCTCTGGAACTTCCAAAGGGTCCTTCACACCCTTGCTGCAACTCAAGAAGTTCCCCGACATACCCGTCTCCACTCGAGAGGAAGCACGAGAGTCCGCCCACATCCAGAGGAGCCCGTTTCCGCCTACCTAGCTCGAGAGGAGGGATCCTTTCCCTGCTGTGGTCGGGAAAGAATTCCCGGCGTTCCCGTCGCATCTCAAGAGGAGGCGCTGTCCACAGGAAAAGGCGAGAGGAACTCCAGGGTCGTGCCACCATTCCCAGAGTCCCCAGATGTCTCAGTCCATTCCAGGGAATCCTGTTTTCCCTGGCACTGCTCGACTTTCAAGCCGAGGATCGACTCACACCACGGTGGCACGTGGGACAGCCCTGTGGGAAAGCCTCGTGGGAAAGCCTCGAGGGAAAGCCACAGATCCTTGATCCACGCGAAGGGAAGCGTGACACTGCTGCTACAGCTCGGGAGGAAAGCGCACGTGCATGCCCCACATCCGAGACGAGGACTGACTCCCTGGGAGACTCCAGAAGTACTGCCAAGATCCATGTCAGCACTGGAGAGGAATCCTCAGGTTCCGGCACCGACTCCACACAAGGTCTTAGGCCCGGCATCGACGGGAGAGGAATCCCGAGAGGCCCCGAGCAACTCGCATGGGGACTGGCCTTTCCTGAGGCCACCAGAGCGGGTCCCTGTAGGTCCCGTCGTAAGTCGAGAGCACCTGCCGCAACTCGAGAAAATCCAGGAGGTTCTCCCCCTCCAGGACGAGATGAGGCCCATTTCCTCTGGAGGCGTCCTCGAGGCTAATGCACACCTAAACTCTGGAACTTCCAAAGGGTCCTTCACACCCTTGCTGCAACTCAAGAAGTTCCCCGACATACCCGTCTCCACTCGAGAGGAAGCACGAGAGTCCCGCCCACATCCAGAGGAGCCCGTTTCCGCTCCTAGCTCGAGAGGAGGGATCCTTTCCTTGCGTGTCGGGAAAGAATTCCCGGCGTTCCCGTCGCATCTCAAGAGGAGGCGCTCTCCACAGGAAAGGCGAGAGGAACTCCAGGGTCGTGCCACATTCCCAGAGTCCCCCAGATGTCTCAGTCCATTCCAGGGAAACCTGTTTTCCCTGGCACTGCCTCGACTTTCAAGCCGAGGATCGACTCACACCACGGTGGCACAGTGGGACAGCCCTGTGGGAAAGCCTCGTGGGAAAGCCTCAAGGGAAAGCCACAGATCCTTGATCCACGCGAAGGGAAGCGTGACACTGCTGCTAAGCTCGGAGGAAAGCGCACGTGCATGCCCCCACTCGAGACGAGGACTGACTCCCCTGGGGGACTCCAAGAAGTACCCAAGATCCATGTCAGCACTGGAGAGGAAATCCTCAGGTTCCGGCACCGACTCCACACAAGGTCTTAGGCCCCGGCATCGACGGGAGAGGAATCCCGAGAGGCCCCGAGCAACTCGCATGGGGACTGGCCTTTCCTGAGGCCACCAGAGCGGGTCCCTAGTCCTGAGTCCCGGTCGTAGTCGAGAGCACCTGCGCAACTATAGAAAGTCAGGAGGTTCTCCCCCTTCAGGCGAGCTGAGGCCATTTCCGCTGACGGCGTCTCGAGCTAATACACACTAACTCTGGACTCCAAAGGGAACTTTGGCACCCTGGCTGGCAACTTCAAGAAGTTCCCCGACATACCTGTCTCCAGCTCGAGAGGAAAGCAGGAGAGTCCGCCCAATCAAGAGAGGCCCCGTTTCGCCTCCTAAGCTGAGAGGAGGGATACTTCCCGGCCCCCGCCCACCCCCCCTGGTCGGGTAAAGACATCCGCGCGCGTTCCGTCGCATCTGCAGAGGGGGCGCTCTCCCACAGTAAAGGCGAGAGGACCTCCAGGTCATGCCACCATTCCCAAAGAGTATACCCCAGATGTCTCAGTCCATTCAGGGAAAACCTGTTTTCCCTGCAGCTACGCTCGACGTTCAAGCCGAGGATGCGACTCACAATACGGTGACACGTGGGACAGCCCTGTGGGAAAAAGCCTCGTGGGAAAGCCTCGAGGGAAAGCGCACAGATCCCTTGATCCACGCGAAGGGAAGCGTGACACTGCTGCTCCAGCTCGGAGGAGCGCACGTGCATGCCCCCACACGAAGACGAGGACTGACTCCTCTGGGGAGACCTCCAGAAGTACCCAAGATCAATGTCCAGCATGGGAGAGGAATCCTCTAGGTTTCGGGCCCTGACCCACACAAGGTTCTTAGGCCCCGGCATCGACGGAAGAGGAATCGAGAGGCGCCCGAGCAACTAAGCAAGGGGACTGGCCTTTCGGCTGAGGCCACCCAGAGCGGGTCCCTGGGGGTCCCCGTCAGAAAGTCGAGAGCACCTGCGCAACTGCGAGAAAATCCAGGAGGTTCTCCCCTCCAGGCGAGATTGAAGGCCCATTCTGCTGAGGGCGTCCCCAGGCTATCTGACACCTAACGCTTGGAACTTCGCAGAGCTCCTTCACACCCTTGCTGAACTCAAGAAGTTCGGGACATACCACGTCTCCAATCGAGAGGCAGCACGAGAGTGGCGCCACATCCGAGGAGCCTGTTTCCGCTCCTAGCTCAGAGCAAGGATCCTTTTCTGTGTCGTCCGAAAGAATTCCGGGTTTTTCCAATATGCATCTCAAGAGGAGGCGCTGTCCACAGAAAAGGGAGAGGAACTCCAGGGTCGTGGCCGCCATTTTCCCTTGAGTCCCCCAGATGTTCAGTCCATTCCGGGAATCCTGTTTCCCTGCAATGCTCTACTTCAAGACGAGGATCGACTCAAACACGGTGGAAGCGTGACAGCCCTGTGGGAAAGCTCGTGGGAAAGTCCAGATCAATTGATCCATGCGAAGGGAGCCGTGAACACTTCTGCTAGCAGCTCGAAGAGGCAAAGCAAACGTGCATGCCCCCCTCGATGACTAAGGACGACTCGCCCTGGGGAGGACTCCACAAGTGCCCAAGATTCATGTCAAGCAACTGAGAGGAATGCCTCAGTTCCCGGCAGCCGACTCCACAAGCAAGGTCTTAGGCCCGATCGACGGGAGAGGAATCCGAGAGACCCCCGAGCACGCGCATGGGACTGCCTTTTCCTGGAGGCCACCAGAGCGGGTCCCTGTGGTCCCGTCGTAAGTCGAGAGACTGCCGCAGAACTCGAGAAAATCCGGAGGTTCTCCTCCAGGAGAGATGAGGCCCGCATTTCCTCTGAGGCGCCCCAGGCCTAATCAACCTAACCTCTGACATTTCGCAAAAGTCCTGCACATCCTTATGGCAACTAGAACGTTCGCATCGAATGACCCGTCTCTCTCTAGAGGAAGCACGAGAGTCCGCCCCCTCCAGAGAGAGGCCCGTTTCCTTCCTCCTAAGCTCGAGAGGAGGGATCCTTTCCCTGCGTGGTCGGGAGAGAATTACCGCCTTCCGTCGCATCTCAGGAGGGGCGATCTCGCCAGGAAAGGGAGGAGGAACTCCAGGGTCGTTCCACCAATTCCAGAGTCCCCAGATGTCTGCAGTCCCATTCAAGGAAGGCTGTTTTCCCGACTGCGTTCGACTTCAAGCGGGATCGACTCACACCACGGTGGCACATGGGAAGCCCTGTGGAAAGCCTCGTGGGAAGCCTGGTGGGAAAGCCTCGAGGGAAAGCCACAGATCCGCTTGATCCTGCGAAGGAAGGGTGCCGCTGCTGCTGCTACACTCAGGAGAAAGCGCACATGCATTGTCCCCACTCGAGCCGAGGACTGACTCCCTGGGCAGAACTCCAGAGGAACCCCACACGATCCAATGTCAGCAATGGAGAGTAATCCCTCAGTTCCGGCACCGACTTCACACAAAGACTTAGGCCCCGGCTCGCCGGGAGAGAAATTCCCGAGAGGCCCCCGAGCAACGTCGCATGGGGACTGGGCCTTTCCTGAGGCACGCAGAGCGGGTCCTGAGGTGCCCCGGTCGAAAGGTTGAGAGCACGGTGCCGCAACTACGAGAAAATCCAGGAGTTTCCTCCCCTTCGAGCGAGATGAGGCCATTTTCATGAGCGTCTCGAGGCTAAATCGCACCTACCTGTGGAAGCTTCCAACGGGAATTTACACCGCTGGCTGCAACTCAATGAAGTTCCCTGACATACTGTCCCACTCAAACGCGAGATCCCAGCCCAGCAATCCAGAGGAGCCTCGTTTCCGCTCCTATGCTCGAGAGGAGGATCCTTTCCCGGCCTGGTCGGAAAGAAATCCCGGCGTTACCGTCGTATCTCAAAGAGGGGGCGCTCCCCAAAGAAAGGAGAGAGAGAAATCCAGGATCATGCCACCGATTCCCAGAGCCCTCAGATGTTCAGTCCATTCCAGGGAAATCTGTTTCCCTGCACTAATTGACTTTCAAGCCGAGGATCGACTCACACTTAACGGTGACAGATGGGAACAGCCCTGTGGGAAAGCTCGTCGGGAAAGCCTCGAGGGAAAGCCGCAAGATCCCTTGATGCCAACGCCGAAGGGAAGCGTGACACTGCTGCTCAGCTGCGGAGAAAGCGCACGTGCATGCCGCCCACACGCGAGCGAGGACTGACTCCTCTGGGGAGACTCCAGAAGTACCCAAGATCATGTGCACTGGAGAGGATCCGCTCAGGTTTCGCCCTGAACTCCACAAGGTCTTAGGCCCCGGCTCGACGGAGAGGAATCCGCGAGAGGCCCGACAACTAGCAAGGGTAGGCTTTCTGAGGCCACCAGAGCGGGTCGGCCTGAGGTCCCGTCAGAAAGTCGAGAGACCTGCCGCAACTCGAAAAATCGGAGGTTTCTGCCCCTCCAGGCGAGATGAGGCCCATTTCCGCTGAGTGCGTCTCGAGGTTAATCACACCTAACCTCTGGTCTTCCAAAGGGTCCTTCACACACATTGCTGCAGACTCAAAGAAGTTCCCACCGACATACCCGTTCTCCATCGAGAGGAAGCACGAGAGTCGCGCGCCCATGATCCAGAGGAGCCCCGTTTCTGCGCTCATAGCTCGAGAGGGAGGGATTCTTTGCCCTGCGTGGCTGGGGACAGAATTCCCGCGGCGTTCCTGTTGCATTCAAGAGGAGGCGGTCTCCACAGGAAAGATCGAGAGAACATCCAAGAGTCCATGGCCTACCATTCCAGAGTCGCCCAGATGTTCAGTCCATTCCAAGGGAACTGGTTTTTCCTACACTACGTCGACTTTCAGCCGAGGATCGACTCACGATTACGGTGACGACGTGGGACAGCCCTGTTAGGAAAGCCTCGTGGGAAAAGCTGCGAGGGAAAAGCCACAGATCGCCTTGATCAACGCGACAGGAGCGTGACACTGCTGCTCGCAGCAAGGGAAGCGAAAGTGCAACTGCATGCCCCCACGAGACGAGGACTGACTCCTCTGGGCACTCCAGAAGTACCCCAGAGATCCATGTCAGACCTGGAGAGGAATCCGAAGTTCCGGCACCGATCACCAAGGTCTTAGGCCCAGAATCAACGGGAAAGAGGTTACCGAGAGACACGCGAGAAGCGAATGGGGACTGGCCCTTTCCTGAGGTCACCAGAGGCGGGTGACTGTGGTCCCGTCGTAGTCGAGAGCAACCTGCCGGCAACCGAGAAATCCATTGAGGTTCTCCGACCCTAACAGGCGAGAATGAGGCCCATTTCCTCAGAGGCGTCTCGAGGCCTAATCAACCTAACATCTGAACCTTCCAAAGGACTTCCCTTCACAGCGCCATGCTGCAACTCAAGAATTTCCTGGAACATACGTCTGGCGTCTCCTAACTCGAGAGGAAGCAAAGAGTCCCGCCCGACATTCAGAGGACCCGTTTCCGCCTCCTAAGCTCGAGAGGAGGGATCCTTTCCCTCGTGGACGGCGCAAGAATTCCCAGGCGTCCCGTGGCATCTCAAAAATAGGCGTCCTCCACAGGAAAGGCGAGAGGACTCCCGGGGTCCTTGGCACATTCCAGAGCCCCGCAGATGATCTGCAGTCCATTCCAGGGAAAACTGTTTTCCCCTTGCGATCCGCGACTTTCAAGCCGAGGTCGAGCTACACACCCGGTGGAGTACGTGGGACATCGCTGGTGGGAAAAGTCCTCCTGGGAAACGCCTCGTGGGAATGAGCCTCAAGGGAAAGGCAAAGAATCACTTGATCCACGTGACAGGAAGCGCTGAACACCATGCTGGCTAGAGCTCGGAGGAAAGCGCCAGTGGCATGCGCCGAGCGAAGACGTGGACTGACTCCCTGTGGGGATCACTAAGAAGTACCCAAGATCCATATCAGCACTGGAGAGGAAATCCTCAGTCTGGCAGCCGAACTCCACACAAGGTCTTAGGCCTGCCGCATCGACGGGAGATGGAAACCGAGAGGACGCAGAGTAACTGCGGCATGGGGACTGTTCTTTCCTGAGGCCAACCAAGAGCGGGTTCTAAGGGGCCGCGTCGTAAGTGGATGAGGCACCTGGCCACAACTCGAGAAATTCGCAGGGAGGTTTCTCTCCCAGGTGTGGACAA
>NW_017190724.1:0-32416 GCF_001704415.2 Capra hircus | reverse complement strand
AGAGCGGCAGCAACCAACAGCCCCAATCGCCATGGGGATTCGTCACAGGCGAGAACATGGAGGTTTGCATACTCAGCTCAAAAGAAGTTCATCTCACACCAAAGTGAATCAAGAAAGTGTTAAATCTCAAAAGTTTCTTTTACATTCCAAAAATATTTGGGAAATTGGATCACAAATGAATATCTCTAGTAATTAGAGTGGACAAAATATAATACAAAACATTTTTCTGGCCAGTGTTGCACATATAGGACAAATTATTCGTAACTTGAATCTTAGAACCAATAGTATATAGTGTATTGTCTTACCCTTACTTTATAAAGTGAGAAAACATTGGTAATATATTCAAAAGAGTCAGATGTAACTTAGGGACTGAACAGCAAAGCATGCAGTACCACTAGGCTGAGAATGATCCTACTATTGTAAGTGCTAGAGGTAATAATGATAATTTGTCTTCCCCAGTTTTAACACTGACACAAATGAATAAGCCTAAATACCATTTGAAGAACAGCAAAAAGACAAAATAAAAAAGGAATTGGGACACTTAATGCGCTAAATTTGGTCTATGTAACAGAGTGGCATTAGGGAAATTAAAACTCTACAAAAAAGGTAAAAATACCATTTAACTTTTCACAATGTTACTGCATCTTCATTAAAAAAAATGTATAACCCTAAACTTTTTATTTTCCTTTTAATTAAAGCCAGAAACAAGTAACTAGAAGAAAATACTTTAATAAGTAAATAAACAGGACTTAGAAATGTGAAAGATATAAGAACAGTCTCTAGTGGGAGCTTAACTTATTAAGCGCATAGCATGATTAATCACAAACAACGAGCCATTACATTTCAACGTGTTTAAGCAATTAAGCAGCTCATTCATACTTCTTCTTTCTGGGTCATAAAGAGACTTAGAACAATTTATATGCCAGACACGTTAGTAAAAATGAATGTGAAGTCTGTTTTAAAATAGTGACAAATAAAAAAAAAAGTTAAAGTTGAGCGAAATAAGTATTTTTAATATTTAAGAGCCACACGTGATACAGCCTTAATTACATTCAAAATACTTTTCTTTTCTTTCTTCTGAGTAGCCTTTACAAGACATGAAATGAGAACTGAAGCTGAACACAAGAAATAACAGAATCATTTTCATCAGTAACCTGCTGTGAAACATATCTGTAAGTTCAGATTCCCTTGCCTATAATCCAGGGGCAGACACAGAAGGGGTAAGATGATCTCCTGACGTTAACATATTAGAAATGCATTAAGCCAATTAGTTGGGGTCACACAGAGTCGGACACGACTGAAGTGACTTAGCAGCAGCAGCAGCAGCATGGAGTGGACATACAGTGTGGGAGTGCGAGAGTTCACATCAAAGCAACAGCAATGCAAACTGGCACCAGATCATGCTGAGAAATCATCCAGGATCTAAAGCATTCCAAGGTTAAATAATTTGCTCAAGGTGACGGAGCTAAGAAGTACCAGAGAAGGAGAAAATTATAACTATATTCCACAGAAAAATTCCCACAGAAATTTTAACATCCTAGATTGAAAGTTAATTTCTTATTTTTCAATGTTAGAATAGCAGTTTAAATTATGAAATAGCATATGGACATATACATATTTCTATAAATAAATTATTACAAAGAAACATGGTAACAAAGTTTACCAGAAAAGATTAGTGTGAGAAATCAATTTCTCTTTTTTAATGCTACCTAAATTTTCTTTTCTTAATAATTTGTATTCTTTTCCTGAAATAGTTTGATGTTTGATTTTATTTATCAGTGCTATATAATTGATTACTACATCCCCATACATAAAAGTAGATTTTATTTTATCTATTGAAATTAAGAGCATTACCTTCACAAAGATTCGAAAAGAAATTACAATAAATACTAAAACCTATTTTAAATTATTTCAGTTCAACTCACTTCAACAAATATTGGTAAAGACCTGCAATCTATAAGCCCTTCACTGTTCTGGAAAATTCCATAATTCCTGATAAAATAGGGAAAATTATACTGCTTCCTTCTTTGAAATTTTATGTCCATGAATTTGTAAATTGACCATCTGATAATGTGACTAAATGTCAGTCCCTTGAATTTTAATTTGCAAAGTAGCTTTTGGCAAATAATTTAACCTCAGTTTCTTGGTCTCATCATATGACCTCTAAGGTTATTTCTATTTTCAAAAAAAGTGGTGACACTGTAAAATAATTGGTCAGAATATACCTTCTCATGGATTTTAAAATTTAATTGCTATTCAGTTATTTTTAATGCAAATATTAAAACCAGTGTAGTAAGATCATATATCCTACTTATAAAGTTTAAAAAAAACTTGAAAACCTCAAAACTAAATGCTAAATTTAATTAGTACATTATTTTCCTGGAAAGCAAATGCTTTATTTTGTTAATTGAATTTAGTGTAATTATATAAGTATTATGCTTTTTTCAAATTGATTTCTATTGATTTTTATATGAAACAACTGACAAAAAGAGTGATCTCAACACATACTTGATTCCTTTTCTAATTTAGCTTATTTTTGTTTGATGTAGTATATATTCTAAGTATAACCAACACAAATTATTAACTATCTTGTACTCACTGGATTATGTACTGCATGCAGGCTGTCACTTCAGTCAGGTCAGACACTGCGACCTATGGACTGTCACCCGCCAGGCTCCTCTGTTTCATGGGATTCTCCAGGCAAGAATACTGGAGTGGGTTGCCATTTCCTTCTTCAGGGGATCTTCCCAACCCAGGGATTGAGCCTGGGTCTCCTGTGTCTTCTGCATTGCAGGTGGATTGCTTACTGCTGAGCCACTGGGGAAGCAGATTATGTACTATGCATGCACTAAAACTGAGTGATACAAAATGAAGTTACTATTAAAAAAAGAAAAAGCCTATCTTTTCTTTCCCACTTTGAATTACATGTAAATAGAATTAAAAGTAAAGTGCTTAGAACATTTAAATTAAGTTTATAGACACTTTGATAGAAGTATGTTTGTTTTTAAGGAAAATTCAATAAACTTCACTCAAGGAAATAACCAAGATAGCCAAATATCATTTGCCAAATTTTGTGATTCAGAAGATTGCTGGAGAGGGAAATATCCTTCAATATAGCTGGCTTTAGCATGTTTTAATGCATGCACATTTTACTTTTTGTTTGTTATTGACAGTGGCTCATATTTATGATTACAAAAATTGCATTCTTTGTTTTACCATTAAAGTAAATAATTTCCCTCTTCCCTCTCCACTTCACCCCCTGTATTTTTTGAAAATAAATAATGGGATTTTTACTTATTTTTTCATTTCCAAAGAAATTAACTACTTCCTTATCATTAAGGTGTAGTTAAAAATCTTCACTGTCGTTGGTTAGCTGCTAAGTCGTGTGTGACTTTTGCAACCCCATAGGCTGTAGCCCACCAGGCTCCACTATCTATAGGATTTCCTAAGCAAAAATACTGAAGTGAGTTGCTATTTCCTTCTCCAGAGGGTCTTCCTGACCCAGGGATCGAACCGTGTCTCCTGCAGGCACATTCTTTGCCACTGGCCACCAGGGAAACCCTCAAAGTTATAGATATTCTTAGTTAAGGCTTATGGGTTTATTTCTTCATGCATTCATTTAATAGGAAAGTTCTATTAAAACTTGCATGGCTTCTTAGCTATTTTATTCTGTAGATCTCCAAGAACTAAAAGCTGTATCCAAAGCTATTTCTAGACAGCTCTTAGATTTGCTACACATATTACATTCATGACCCCTTTCCCTTCATCACAAGCTAATTGTAGTTGTGTTGACTTTATGAGACTGAGATTTAAGAGTCTGATACTGCGTCTTTCTCCAAGTCACTTCCCAAATCTGTAGGATTTACTGGGTGGCACAGCCATAAATGTCTCAGCTTTAAGGCATCTTAGTTTATTTAGATATTTTAACAATAGGTCTGATGACTAGATCATTGATTCAATATTTGCCACCAGGCTGAGTTCCAATTGGCCTTGACTCTCCAGTAACTTTTCATTTCATCATTTATTACTTGAGACTGAGGAACACTTTCCCTTCCTAACCTTGCAAGTAGCCAGCTTTCTGCATTTTATTCTCTTTTATTCCTGCTATTTCTCCTTCTTTCTTAGACTGCTCTTTTTTTTTTATACCTCATGCTCCAAATGCAGTCTTCTTTTTAATAAGAAGACTTTTACAATCTTTAATAAGACTGTTTTTACAATCTCTTTCCTGAGAGCTATTGATTCTTTAGGTAAATGGCCTTTTTCCTAAGTTAAGAGAGGCAAAAGTTTACCACATTCTTTGCTATTGTACAATAGGGATCACCAGCATCTCATCCTGCAATATTTATTCGTTTTCCACTTTCCAATCAACCATTAAGACAGTTGGAGAAGGAAATGGCAACCCAGTCCAGTATTTTTGCCTGAGAAATCCATTGACAGAGGAGACTTGCTGGCTACAATCCATGGGTTGCAAATGGTTGATATGACAATGACTAAAACAACAATTAAGACAACGCCATGTTATAATGTTTTGTTCTAGCAGCACCCATTAGCTGTATATGTCAAGAGCGTCTAGCTGTAACAGCAAACAATAATGACTTATTTCTCACTTGTGCTTTGCACATTTATAGGGTTCTGGTGGTGAAAGTGAAGTCTGATACTGTAAAGAAGAATATTGCATAGGAACTTGGAATGTCAGGTCCATGAATCAAGTAAATTGACATGGTCAAGCAGGAGATGGCAAGAGTGAACATCAACATTTTAGGGATCAGTGAACTAAAATGGATGAGAATGGATGACTTTAATTCAGATGACCATTATATATCTATTACTGTGGGCAAGAATTCCATAGAAGAAACAGAATAGCCCTCATAGTCAATGAGAGAGTCCAAAATTTAGTATTTAGGTGCATTCTCAAAAATGACAGAATGATCTCTGTTTCAAAGGCAAACCATTCAACTTTACAGTAATCTGAGTCTATGTTCCAACCACTAATGCTGAATAAGATAGGTTGATCAGTTCTGTGAAGACCTATAAGACCTTCTAGAACTAACACCAAAAAAGATGTCCTTTTCATCATAGGGGAATGGAATACAGAAGTAGGAAGTCAAGAGATACCTGGAGTAAAGGCAAGTTTGGCCTTGGAGTATGAAACAAAGCAAGGCAAAGGCTAACAGAGTTTTGTCAAGAGAACACACTGTCATAGCAAACACCCTCTTCCAACAACACAAAAGATGACTCTACACATGGACATCACCAGATGGTCAATACCAAAATCAGCTGTATATTCTTTGCAGCTGAAGATGAAGAAGCTCTAGTCAGTCAGCAAATTAAGACCAGGAACTGGCTCTGATCATGGCTCAGATCATCAGTTCTTTATCGCAAAATTCAGACTCAAATTGAAGAAAATAGAGAAAACCATTCGGTCATTCTAGTATGACCTAAATCAAATACCTTATGATTTATACAGTGAAGGTGAAAAATAGATTCAAGGGATTAGATTCTGGTAAACATGGTACCTGAAGAACTATGGACCAAAGTTCCTAACATTGTACAGGAGGCGGTGACCAAAGCCATCCCAAAGAAAAAAGAAATGGAAGAAGGCAAAGTGATTGTGTGAGGAAGCTTTACCGACAGCTGAGGAAAAAGAGGAAAAGGGAAAGATATACCCATCTGAATGCAGAGTTCCAGAGAAGAGCAAGGAGAAACAAGAAAACCTTCTTAAGTGGATGATGCAAAAAATAAGGGAAAACAAAAGAATGGGAAAGACTAGAGATCTCTTTAAGAAAGCTGGAGATACCAAAGGAAAATCTCATGCAAAGATGGTCACAATAAAGGGCAGAAATGGTAAGGAAGCAGAAGAGATTAAGAAGAGTTGAAAAGAATACACAGGAGGACTGTACAAAGGTGTTAATGACCTGGATAACCACCAGGCTGTGGTCACTCACCTAGAGCCAGACATTCTGGAGTGTGAAGTCAAATGGGCCTTACAAAGCATTACGTGAACAAAGCTAGTGGAGGTGATAGAATTCCAGCTGAACTATTTCAAAGCCTGAAAAATGATGCTGTTAAAGTGCTATATTCAGTATGCCAGCAAATTTGGAAAACTAAACAATGACCATAGGGATGGAAAAGGCAGTTTTCATTTCAATCCCAAAGAAGGGCAATACCAGAGAATGTTTAAACTACTGCACAATTGTGCTCATTTCGCTAATGCTCAAAATCCTTCAGGCTAGGCTTCAGCAGTATGTGAACCAACAACTTCCAGATGTATAAGTTGGATTTAGAAAAGGCAGAGGAATCAGATACCAAATTGCCAACATCCATTGGATCACAGAAAAAGTAAGAGAATTCCAGGAAAAAAAAAAAATCTACTTTCTCTTTGTTGACAACACTAAAGCCTTTGAGTGTGGAGATCACAGCAAACTGTGGAAAATTCTTTAAGAGATGGAACTACCAGACCTCCTTACCTGCCTCCTAAGAAACCTGTATGCAGGTCAAGAAGAAACAGTTAGAACTAGACATGGAACAATGGGCTGGTCCAAAATTGGGAAAAGAGTATGTCAAAGCAGTCTATTGTCATCCTACTTACTTAAGTTATGTGCAGAGTGCATCATGAGAAATGCTAGGCTGGATTGAACACGAGCTGGAATCAAGATCGCAGGGAGAAATATAAACAACCTCAGATAGGCAGATGTATGTTACTAAGTCATTTCAGTTGTGTCTGACTCTTTGTGACCCCATAAACTATAGCCCATCAGTCTCCTCTGTCCATGGGATTCTCTAGGCAACAATACTGGAGTGGGTTGCCATGCCTTTCTTCAGGGGATCCAGTGATCGAACCCCTCTCTCTGATGTCTTGGCATTGGCAGGTGGGCTCTTTACCACTAGCTTCATCTGGAGTATTCCAATATGCAGATAATACCACTGTAATGGTAAGAGAAGAGTTAAAAAGCTGACTCAAAAAGTCAACATTCAAAAACTTACCGTGGCATCTGGTCCCATCACTTCATGGCAAATAGATGGGGAAATAGTGGAAACAGTTATCTTCTTGGGTTCCAAAATCACTGTGGATAGTGAGTGCAGCAATGAAAATAGAGGATGCTTGCTCCTTGGAAGAAAAGCTATGACAAACATAGAGAGAATATTAAAAAAAAAAAAAAGACTTCACTTTGACAGCAAAGGTCCACACAGTTAAAAGTTATGGTTTTTCTAGTAGTCACGTATGGATATAAGAGTTGGACCATCAAGAAAGTTGAGTGCTGAAGAACTGATGCTTTTGAACTGTAGTGTTGAATACTCGAGTGTTTCTTGGACAGCAAGGAGATCAAACCGGTCAATCCTAAAGGAAATCAGTCCTGAATATTCATTGGAAGGGCTGATACTGAAGCTAAAGCTTCAGTACTTTGTCCAACTGATTTGAAGAACTGACTCATTTGAAAAGACCCTGATGCTGGGAAAGATTGAGGGCAGGAGAAGGGGACGACAGAGGATGAGATGGTTGGATGGCATCACTGACTCAATGGACGTGAGTTTGAGTGAGCTCCAGGAATTGGTGATGGACAGGGAAGCCTGGCGTGCTACAGTCCATGGGGTCACAGAGTCAGTCAGACACAACTGAGCAACTGAACTGAACTGATATGTGCAGTTAAGCCCTGCACCCAGCTGTGTCACTACTTGAGAAAGAAAGAATGACACCATTAGGGTCTTAGCAAATTCCTAAACTCAAGTGATTCTCTCTAGATGATGAATTGCTATAGCTTAGGTATAGCTCCTGTTTTGTTAGCTTACATGAAAATGATATTCAATGATATCATTTGACATATTCTCTTAAAGAGGGCTCGAGGGTCCTTTTGTAACCCTGTCTTGAAGTACCACATCTCTAGTCAGTAAACAACATTTTATAACTTATTCTGATTCATGGGTGCACTGAGCCTCTGTGCCCACATTATTTAGTGTTATTTCCATATGTTCATAGGCACATAGTTTAATGGGCATTATGATATATGGTTAAGTGATGTAGGTGACATCTGATAGTAATCTTTGAGTCAATAAAGGGACCAGCATTTAAAAAAACGAATAAGCAAATCCTAGTTGTAGAAGCAAGAAAGAGAACATTATAAAAGATTTAAAAGCAAGGTACATGTTTTCTGTTCCAGTAGCCATTTAGTACAGCAATAAAATCTGCTCTCAACCCTATTGTAAAGATTTGTCTATGGACTGTAGTGTAGCAAATTTGTTTAAGGAGATGGCATAATATTACCATTTAAGAATGATTTCCCAAGGTTAGGTTTCTTTCACTCTATGAAAGAAGCAAATTGAAAATGAATATTAATAATGCAGAGTAAAAGTATCTCTGACTTATTGTTGTTTTTCACAGAAAATATTCTGATCAATCCAAGGATTGAGAGGCTAATAAACATCATTAGCTCTTTACTCAATTGTCTTTTATTTAAAGTGAATGATATCTCTCCATTTTTTAGTTTTTCATTTTACTGAAATTGATCCAAATCTATTACACTGCAGTGGTTATCTCCTGGGATAAATCAAAATGAAACTATTCTAGGTGATTGTAATGTTTTCTATCATGCTAACAAAGATGTATGCACTTGTCATAATTTGGCAAGTGTACATTTAAAATTTGTGCATTTCATTGTACAAATGTTTTCATCAAGGAAACAAATCTAAACAATACTGAATTATAGTTGGTGTTATGAAAATGAAGTATTTGGTGGAAGTGTTTTGTTTCTGCAATGTACTGTTATTGCATCAAAAATAATTTGCATGGGATACTATGTGCTAAATCACCTAGTGTGTACCATACATGCCACTGGTGCAATCTATTGCTATTATCTGGGTTCACACTGTAAAATTCTTTCAACATTTCTGCATGATCAAAATTTAACTTTTAAAAAAAGTTTAAAATGGCAGTAAAAGAGAGGGTTTTGTTATATGAAACTCTGATAACAACCAAGAGGAGATTTAAAGAAAATTATTTAATGCAAATTATTTATTTATAAGAAAGGAAGAACAGAGTGAAACTGTCTGAATAAAGTGGCTTACCAAGCGATATAATGATTTGGTCAACTTTTTCCCAAACAGAAGGAAATACAGTTTTCATTTTATCCCCCCTTAGAATGAAAAAATATACCAGGGAAATAATTTCAATGTGGTTTCTTAACTGGAAGCAGTCAGTAGAGAGATCAAGGCCAGTTAAAACCTTTCTAGTTTTGCCAAGAAATCAATCCTCTATCTCAAATGAAATTAAGAAGATATTTCTGTTTGATACCCACTAATATGAACAATTGTTGCCATTAAATATTCTTTGTGTAACTAGCCTGCATCACCATTCAAGAGAGTTACCCAGCAACTGCCAGATTTTCTAAAACTTTAGAAATTGAGAAAGTGATTATGAACTTCATTTCCTGTCCAGTTTCTTATCCAGTTTCATGCATGCTTGAATCTGTGAGAAAACTATCATCCAATTGAGTTTTCTTATATGGAAATGTATTACTATTATAATATGATATCATGTCCCAGTAATTAATTTCTAAAAAGCAATATTATTAAAACTCTAATACAACATTAATAGTTTGCATAATAGTTTAGCAATAGAGGCTTAATATTTGAGTGTTTATCATGTTCTTTAGCATTTATATGTACATGACACCACAAATGTTAACTTTTATATTATTAGTCATTGAAATGTCACTTGAGACAAATATGCAGCATTTCCTTTGGCTATTTGTATTTAAAAGCTATTGAAGAGTATTCTGAGTATAAGTAATCAATAAACAAAGAAAAGATTTAGAGAAAAAACTTGAAAGTACTTGAGTATTCTGTTGGGAAAAAGATGGTAAGAACTAGCTGTAAAGAATATAAAAACTAATGAAGGTATTGGTATTGCTTTTGCAGCAATTAGGCTATTATGAAACTTTAATTTTATGTGTAAAGCTAATAAAGTTTATGGCACACCATGAAAAGTCAACTGGAAGTATTATGTTTGTGTCACCTAAAGAATAGCTGAATATAAACAGAACACAGATTTTCGTTTCTCAGGGTATGAAATAAACATTTTGATTGTGTTTTATTTTTAATTATTCATGATTTAAGCTGAATTTCTTACAGCATTTATGAAAAATAAAGTAAACCAATATTTTATCATTTTTGGTGAATTGTCCTACTTTGTATAGTAAGAGCGTGGAATATTTTTCTCATAAAATTATAAAGCAAAAAGTCTAGTTTTGGTGATCTGATTAGATAATTTAACAGATTTTTTGCCTCGGTATCTTTAACTCTCACTTAAGGATGCATTTGTTGTTATTGTTATTGATTAGTCACTAAGTCATGTCCGACTCTTTTGCAACTTCGTGGATTGTATTCCACCAGGCTACTTTGTCCATGGGGTTTCCCAGGCAAAAACACTGAATTTGGTTGCCAATTTCCTCTCTAGGGGATCCTTCCAACCCACGGATAGAACCTGCCTCTCCCGCTTTGGCAGGAGAATTCTTTTCAGCTGAGCCATCAGGTAAAAGTTCTCAAATTGTCAGCCACAGGCATGTTCTCCTTTGACATATTTCTAGAATTCAGTATAGATAATAACCTTGAGTAAACCAAAAGATTGCTTGGTTTTGTGATTAGCATGATGTTCAGGTCAAAGTCTTAGGGGAAATGTCTATTTAGTTCTTTGGCCCATTTTTTGATTGGGTCGTTTATTTTTCTGGAGTTGAGCTGCAGAAGTTGTTTGTATATTTTTGAGATTAGTTGTTTGTCAGTTGCTTCATTTGCTATTATTTTCTCCCATTCAGAAGGCTGTCTTTTCACCTTGCTTATATTTTCCTTTGTTGTGCAGAAGCTTTTAATTTTAATTAGATCCCATTTGTTTATTTTTGCTTTTATTTCCAGAATTCTGGGAGGTGGATCATAGAGGATCCTGCTGTGATTTATGTCTGAGAGTGTTTTGCCTATGTTCTCCTCTAGGAGTTTTATAGTTTCTGGTCTTACATTTAGATCTTTAATCCATTTTGAGTTTATTTTTGTGTGGGGTGTTAGAAAGTGATCTAGTTTCATTCTTTTACACGTGGTTGACCAGTTTTCCCAGCACCACTTGTTAAAGAGATTGTCTTTACTCCATTGTATATTCTTGCCTCCTTTGTCAAAGATAAGGTGTCCATAGGTGTGTGGATTTATCTCTGGGCTTTCTATTTTGTTCCATTGATCTATATGTCTGTCTTTGTGCCAGTACCATACTGTCTTGATGACTGTGGCTTTGTAGTAGAGCCTGAAGTCAGGCAAGTTGATTCCTCCAGTTCCATTCTTCTTTCTCAAGATTGCTTTGGCTATTCGAGGTTTTTTGTATTTCCATACAAATCTTGAAATTATTTGTTCTAGTTCTGTGAAAAATGTGGCTGGTAGCTTGATAGGGATTGCATTGAATTTGTAAATTGCTTTGGGTAGTATACTCATTTTCACTATATTGATTCTTCTGATCCCATGAACATGGTATATTTCTCCATCTATTAGTGTCCTCTTTGATTTCTTTCATCAGTGTTTTATAGTTTTCTATATATAGGTCTTTAGTTTCTTTAGGTAGATATATTCCTAAGTATTTTATTCTTTTCGTTGCAATGGTGAATGGAATTGTTTCCTTAATTTCTTTTTCTACTTTCTCATTATTCGTGTATAGGAATGCAAGGGATTTCTGTGTGTTGATTTTATATCCTGCAACTTTACTATATTCATTGATTAGCTCTAGTAATTTTCTGGTGGAGTCTTTAGGGTTTTCCATGTAGAGGATCATGTCATCTGCAAACAGTGAGAGTTTTACTTCTTCTTTTCCAATTTGGATTCCTTTTATTTCTTTTTCTGCTCTAATTGCTGTGGCCAAAACTTCCAGAACTATGTTGAATAGTAGCGGTGAAAGTGGACACCCTTGTCTTGTTCCTGACTTTAGCGGAAATGCTTTCAATTTTTCACCATTGAGGATAATGTTTGCTGTGGGTTTGTCATATATAGCTTTTATTATGTTGAGGTATGTTCCTTCTATTCCTGCTTTCTGGAGAGTTTTTATCATAAATGGATGTTGAATTTTGTCAAAGGCCTTCTCTGCATCTATTGAGATAATCATATGGTTTTTATTTTTCAATTTGTTAATGTGGTGAATTACATTGATTGATTTGTGGATATTGAAGAATCCTTGCATCCCTGGGATAAAGCCCACTTGGCGGATGGCTAACAAACACATGAAAAGATGCTCAACATCACTCATTATTAGAGAAATGCAAATCAAAACCACAATGAGGTACCACTTCACACCAGTCAGAATGGCTGCGATCCAAAAATCTGCAAGCAATAAATGCTGGAGAGGGTGTGGAGAAAAGGGAACCCTCCTACACTGTTGGTGGGAATGCAAACTAGTACAGCCACTATGGAGAACAGTGTGGAGATTCCTTAAAAAATTGCAAATAGAACTACCTTATGACCCAGCAATCCCACTTCTGGGCATACACACCGAGGAAACCAGAATTGAAAGAGACACATGTACCCCAATGTTCATCGCAGCACTGTTTATAATAGCTAGGACATGGAAACAACCTAGATGTCCATCAGCAGATGAATGGATAAGAAAGCTGTGGTACATATACACAATGGAGTATTACTCAGCCGTAAAAAAGAATTCATTTGAATCAGTTCTGATGAGATGGATGAAACTGGAGCCGATTATACAGAGTGAAGTAAGCCAGAAAGAAAAACACCAATAGAGTATACTAACACATATATATGGACTTTAGGAAGATGGCAATGACGACCCTGTATGCAAGACAGGGAAAGAGACACAGATGTGTATAATGGACTTTTGGACTCAGAGGGAGGGAGAGGGTGGGATGATTTGGGAGAATGACATTCTAACATGTATACTATCATGTAAGAATTGAATCGCCAGTCTATGTCTGATGCAGGATACAGCATGCTTGGAGCTGGTGCATGGGGATGACCCAGAGAGATGTTATGGGGAGGGAGGTGGGAGGGGGGTTCATGTTTGGGAACGCATGCAAGAATTAAAGATTTTAAAATTAAAAAAATAATAATAATAAAAAATAAAACAAAACAACAAAAAAACAAAGTCTTAGGGGGAAAAAGAAAGAAAACAACTGTTATTTAGAATTCAGTTAATATTTCCAAATTTGTTTATTAAATTAAAAAAAATTATTGATTTATTTATGGCTGTTTTGGGTCTTCATGGCTGCATGCAGGCTTTTGTCTAGTTGTGGGGAGTAGGGGCTTCTTTCTAATTGTGGTTGGCAGTCTTCTTGTTGCAGTGGCTTCTCTTGTTGTGGAACATGGGCTCTAGGGTGCACGGGCTTTCGTAGCTGCAGCATGTGGGCTCACTAGCTGTGGCTCCTGGGCTCTGGAGCCCAGGTTCCATAGTTGTGGCCCATAGGCTTAGTTGCTCAACAGCATGTGGGATCTTTCCCGATCAGGGATCACACCTATGTCTCCTGCACTGGCAAGTGGATTCTTTACCACCGAGCTACCAGGGAAACCCTGTCTTTTATATTTTAGTATAGAGTACCATCTCTTAGGACAATAGCAGCCAAGACTTTTTTTAAAAGAGCTTAGTATATTAAAATGGTTATTAAATATAATTATATGTTACCAAGTATTGAGGATGCTAATAAATGATTTTTGTTTTTGTTGTTAATTAAGTAGAAGAAATAATACTGTTTTGGGTATCAATGTTATTTTATTGCAAGAAAAATTACAATTGCTAGCACTCCAGTCAAATTAATGTTGCCTGGAGTATACAGTAGATAGGGTAACATTTTTTTTCAAATAATATACTTGTACAGCTCAGCACTCTGATTAGACAGGGCTTCCCTGGTGGCTCAGGCAGTAAAGAATCTGCTTGCAGTGTGGGAAATCTGGATTCAATCCCTGGGTCAGGAAGATCCCCCTGGAGAAGGAAATGGCAACCCACTCATATTCTTCCCTAGAGAATTCCATGGACAGAGGAGACTGGTGGGTTACAGTCCATGAGGTCACAAGTGTCAGACCCGACTGAACAACTAACACATACTGACTAGATATGTTTTCAGTTGCTGAGCAATGCTTAGAAAAATCTCAGTCATATTTAGAAACTTGGTTTCATAAGAAAACATACCATCTCCTTCAATATTAACTGTCATTCTGGCAAAAATTAGTTTTCCTATTTCCTTCTGTTATCAGCTAAGTAGCATTCCCAATGGGCAGGGAATAATGAGTTGAGAATCCCTTATGGCAAGTCAAATATCAGATGAATACACCTTATATATTTCACATACAGATAACAAAAATATGTGTATTTTAAATATTTGGATTTTACCACATTTAACAAAACAGCTTCATGTATTTGACATACCATCGGCATATTCAATGCATTCCTCTTTCTGTCCAAGGAGAAGGTGTTCAGGTCTTTGAAATGATGAATACTTCATCTTTTTTGCTGGGCATTAGTCCAATGATCAGATGCTTGGAGAAGTCCACATAGATTTATGATTGCTAGTTCAAACAATTTCTAATTAAGATCCTTTAATTGGGGTTCTGAGAAAAAGTATATATGCCTTCAATAGAAAACAACAAAAAGTATACAGTATTCATAATTACTTAAATTTTCATTAATTCAATAAAATAACTTTCATTAATTCAAGTCATATTACCCTATTCAGTCTTTAATAATCTGTAAAAACAGACTCCTTATTTTCATTTGGGAAAACTGAGCCTCAGATATGTTTTGTGAGTCCAAAAAATTAAGGAAAAGATGTTTCTGAGTAACTGAAAGATACTTTATTTCCCAATAACATACATCCCCATTAATTCCACGTTTTGAAAAACCTATATTCACTGTAAGTGAGGCACTTCCCAGGTGGCTCAGTGGTAAAGAATCCACCTGGCAATTCAGGAGCTGCAGGAGATACAGGTTCAAGCCCTGGGTCAAGAAAATCCCTAGAGGAGGAAATGGCAACCCACTCCAATATTCTTGCCTGAAAAATCCCATGGACAGAGGAGCCTGCAGGCTACAAACCATGAAGTCTCAAAGAGTCACACGTGGCTGAGCACACAGGCATATTCACTACAAATATACAATTCCCAAGAAGACAACACATCTATGGCAAAATTTGTCCTTTCAAGTACAGTGATGAAAAAGCAACAAATGCCTTGTCCAGCTTGAAATGTGCCTAGTCCAAATCCGATTTGGAAGAATTAGTTTGGAAAATATGAGTGTAAAATATCAACATTTTTTATAACAATAACATTCTAAAGAGATAATATTTTTCCATTTCTTGGGTCGGATTTTCTTTGAGAAAATATGCGTGGAGAATCCCACGGACAGAGGAAGGAGTCTGGTGGTCTACAGTCCATGGGTTGCAACGAATGGGACACGACTGGGCGTCCGAGCACACGGCACTCATTCTTATTTGTCTAGTTGCTGGATGCTCCTTTGCTGCAAGAGCAGTGAGGGGGAAAAACAAAACTGTCTTCACAATGCATGCACAAATGTGATACTGACGCAAAGAGATGGCGAAAATTTCTCCATGTACTTGCGTGGCTGAGCCTGTGGTTAACCTTGGATGGTGCCCGGAAACCACCCAGCATGAGGAGTGAGGAATCTGTTCCCTCTCCGCCAGGCATACCTTGCCCAGGGAGGCTGGAGAAAAATGCTGTCTAGGTCCCCCATCCGCAACCCTGACTGAGAGGACAAATGTGCCCTAGGAGGATTGGCTCTGGTGGCAGGTAGCCTCACAGCCCTGTGCTTCCGATGCTGCGCAGGGCAGCTCATTCCATTGCTGGTTGTCCCTGGGTTAAATAGATTTTTTAAAATTACCTTCACCTGTTTCTGTAGACTTTTCTGTTTTTTAATATGACTACCAAATGTATGAAACTACATCTGTGGTTGTGTTTTCTGTTATTTTTCCCTTTAGGCATCATTGCTCTAGGTTTTTCTTTTGTTTTGTTTTTTTGCTAAGTACTAGTAAGTCTAGGCGGAGAAGGCAATGGTATCCCACTCCAGTACTCTTGCCGGGAAAATCCCATGGACAGAGCCTGGTGGGCTGTAGTCCATGGGGTCGCTAAGAGACACGACTGAGCGACTTCATTTTCACTTTTCACTTACTTTCATGCATTGGAGAAGGAAATGGCAACCCACTCCAGTGTTCTTGCCTGGAGAATCCCAGGGGTGGGGGAGCCTGGTGGGCTGCCGTCTATGGGGTTGCACAGAGTCAGACATGACTGAAGCTACTTAGCAGCAGTAAGTCTAGGATTTTGAATTTTTTTTTCAAGTGCTGTTGGAAGTAGTTGCCTGAGCCATGTCTGAAAACGTAGCACAACAAAGTTGCTTTTAACCTGGATTATCTTCTGCACTTGCTCATCTTGTCAGAAGGCAAGGCACCGCTGCAGCCCTTAGCAAAGCCAATGCAGTGTTGGTTAGCCTCGCGCCTCCCCCTTCCTCCACACACGTACCAGGCAACAGTTGCCCCGAGACCATTAATGATCCTGCTGTCTATTGGTCATGGCTGCAGTAGGCTCCTCCCCCAAGCCACCAACTGTCAAAGAGGGAACGTTGGTGGTTCTGCTCACCCATTGGTTGATGTAGCAGCGGACCCCTCCCACAAGTGGAGCAACTATCTCTGAGCAACTGTTGGTGGGCTAATCAGCCAACTGTCAGTGGAGTGGTGGTCCTAAAGCAGAAAGTGAGGTAAGAACCGGATTCCGGCCTTCTCCCTGGGGCCCTCCAGTTAATCTGGCCTCTGGTCAGTGGGTGAGCTGGAAGCCCAGGGAACAAGCCACGAGCTGTGTCCTGCAGGATTCCAGAGCCCTTGCTAAGGTCACACACTGGCCGGGCCAGGTGGCCGTGACCCTCTCCACGATTCTCCCTCTGCTCTGTGACCTAATACAGCAGTCTGTGGGAACTGCCCTGCCATCTGGGTGGCCTGAGGAGCCTGAGTGCCAGCTGGATTTTGGGAGCCTGGCTCCCTCAGGGATTACGGCTGGACAGGGTCTGGGGACCCAACCCTGAGTGAGCCGCCAGCTGAGATCTGCCTCATCTTATCAGGACCTGAACCTCGGAGGATTACAGTTGTGCCTTGGGACCTGGCTCTTTCTTATCAGACAGAGAATAACACTTGTTTGATAGAGATTTACAGGAGTATGGTTGCCTGACCATGACCTGACTGAAGAACCAAGGCTCTGACACCAAGAAGTATGCAACAACACACCACACCCCTCCCTCACTTCCTAGAAAAGGGCATTGCTGAGAGCTCTCAGGGGAGTGGGGTTTTTAAGGCCTGAGCCACCTATCTCTTTGCATGGCCCTCAATAAACTTTTTGTTACGGAGTCCAGGCTTGCTCTGCTCACAGCATGACCTGCCAATAAATTGAGAGAGGAGCTGTTGGAGCAAGGAATGCTTACTTTAATCGGAAGGCTGGCAGACCAAGATGGTAGACTAGAGTCTCCAAAAACCATCTCCAAAAAAATGAAAAAGAATTCAGGGTCCTTTTATATACAATAGGCATGGGGAAGGGGCTTTCAGTGGTACTGACCAATGGCAGGGCAGTGCTGTTGCTGGTTGACAGTTGCTCACTTGGATGGGAGGTTGCAGGTGCACTGCGGTGCCTCGAGCAACTGCTGCGTGGGACTGTTGTGGCTGGCATACGTCTCAATGGAGTGTGCAAGCCTGAGCCAAGGAGGTTGCCATGCCTTTGGTCCCATGCCGGGCCACTGTTAAACTTTTTCTGTTTCACATTCTGAGGCTTTTGTATTGTTTGGCTTCATTGTGCCCTGGATACATGAACTTGCATTAGGTGATAATCTGAGGCATAGAATGAAGCATAACGTAAATATGGGGAAGCATGAATGGAGGGCCAGGTAGTCATTCACCACCGCTCAGCATCCATTACCTAGATGAAACACACACCATAAAAAGCCCACAAAAATGAAAAACGGAATGCTAACCAAGAAACCAGCAATTTCTTCATAACCCTACTTTCTGATTTGAGGCCGAGTCTTATTAATTTGCTAAGTACCCACCGGATGGTTCAAATTGGGAAAGAAATGCTTATTTCTAATGTGAAACAGTTAAATAGAGGAGAAGATAAAAACAATATCTTGTCCTTGACTTAACCTCTCATTAGTAATTACCTATACTGAGTTTTTATCCAAATGTTTGGAATTAAATTACTAGCATATTGGTTCAAACTATATCACAATTAGTATGTGCCCATAGTATTATTTATCTTAAAAGATATAATTGGAGGAACTAGACACTAAAAAACACATACACTTAATAGCCTAGATAGTATTTTACATATGTATTAAAAAGCTGTAATGAATAAAACTGCAGAGGCAAAACCAGACCTTTGAGTTTTGCTTAGAAATCTCATTTAACTATTTTTAGAGGCACAAATAACATTATTTATATATTATCACCATTAGCTAGGGTTAGGATCCAATTAAAAAAAACTCAAAAATTTTATATATGTATACAAAGATTTCTCTATTGAAGTATTCTGACTGTTAAAATCTAATTTAAAAATGTCAGTACATGTTCAGTTCAGTTCAGTTACTCAGTCGTGTCCGACTCTTTGCAACCCCATGAATAGCAGCATGCCAGGCCTCCCTATCCATCACCAACTGCTGGAGTCTACCCAAACCCATGTCCACTGAGTAGGTGATGCCATCCAACCATCTCATCCTCTGTCATCCATTTTTCCTCTTGCCCTCAATCTTTCCCAGCATCAGGGTCTTTTCCAATGAGTCAACTCTTCGCATGAGGTGGCCAAAGTACTGGAGTTTCAGCTTTAGCATCAGTCCTTCCAAAGAACACCCAGGACTGATCTCTTTTAGAATGGACTGCTTGGATCTCCTGGAAGTCCATGGGACTTTAAAGAGTCTTCTCCAACACCACAGTTCAAAAGCATCAGTTCTTCGGTGGTCAGCTTTCTTTATAGTCCAACTCTCACATCCATACATGACCACTGGAAAAACCATAGCCTTGACTAGATGGACCTTTGTTGGCAAAGTAATGTCTCTGCTTTTTAATATGCTGCCTTGGTTGGTCATAACTTTCCTTCCAAGGAGTAAGCGTCTTATAATTTCATGGCTGCAATCACCATCTGCAGTGATTTTGGAACCCAAAAGTACATATAATAAAATTAATATCAGAAATCATGAGAGACTTCTAAACTTGAGTGAAATCTTAAAGTAGAATAATTTTAGCAGTTGTATAATTTTACCACAGTGTCTAAGTTCTGTAAGACCCAATTTATAGAGGAAACCATCACATTTTGATTTATACATTTTAGTTGAAACTTATTTTTACATATCCTTTAGGGTGTTCCAAATTCATGTATAAATATTTTTCATTTTTGTTGTCTGCCTTTCAGAGGTTTTTAGTTTCACATAAAACAAACTTAGAACTCAGTAAGTTACCAATACAAAGAGTTGGATCAAATATCCAAATTTTTCTAGTATGAAAATATTCACCTCACATCCTAAATCTCCTGACTACCAATTTGTCATTCTATGTTGAAAGTAGGATCACTGAAGAGAAGAAAAACAAGGTCACTTCTTTGAGTTGTCTGTGGATGGGATCTAATAAACTCCCCAGGTGAAAGTTATAGTTTTATAAAATTCTAAACAGGATGATGAGGCATTTAATTTTTGTTTAGATCTAATGGATACATAATTTATTCCTAATGACTGAGTGATTTCTGCTCCTAAGATCCCTAGGAACATAATTTCTGTTAACTATTTTGATTTGATAATATTTGAGTTTACCATTTTGCATTCCCAACTGACAATTACATTCAGGTAAGGAAGTGACTACTACTTGAGTGTTCCTGAAAGTCCCAATTCTTATACTTCCAACCATCTCAGAGGGTAGCTGGTCTCCCAAATGAGGAAGCCAGAGCACTGTAAGCTTGTCTTTGAATGGACAAGAGCCACTTCCCTATGGGATACTCCATTTTAAAGAGATGCATTAAGATGTAATCCATATATTATATAATTTTCCCCTTTACAGTTTACAATTCACAGACCATATACCATAATTTCATTGATATGAAATGTCCAGAATTGGCAAATCTATAGGGACAGAAAATAGATCAGAAGTTGCTGGCAACTAGGGCTTGGTGGAGCCTAATGACTATTGGCTTCGTTTGGGGGATCAAAAAGCTATAAAATTAGATTGTGGGTGCTTTTGAGGCAGTTTCCATCTGACCCTATATTCTCCTTCTTCATTTGTCTTTTATTTTTTTTCTGAAGAAGAAGCCAGTTTTTCTGCTCCCTCAGACCTGGTACAACTTTGCTTTCTAACTGAAAGGATCAGCTTGGTTATACTTGAGTTGTGCACATGCAGTCAGAGGGCACTCAGATCTGGGGGTGTCGGGACTCTGGCTGAGTTTCTATCACAGCTGTCCCCAGCAAGCATTCACTTTTGTCTTCTCTTTCCCTCTTGGACTCAGGATTTCTGATGCTTTGGTAACTAACTTCACATTTAACCTCTCACATTTTAAACAGATAAGGTGTCTAGAGTCTTTGCCAATCCTATGTGCACACATTCACACTCAACTTGCCCTTTTCTATCATATTTCAGTGACAGCAGAAGCCATAACTATGCTAATTTCATCAAGTCATCCTCCACATATCATTTTTCTACCTCCTAAAATTTGAAATCTTAGCAAGACTGAGTATGAGTCCATATTCTCTTTTTCTCTATCTAATAAGGTCAAGTTTATCGAAATTAAGTTATGTTGAAAGTAGAAATGTCATTGTATTTTCATTACTTTTAGTTATAGCCTGTCCATACAACTGACCACTCCATACCATTTTAGTCTTCTTAGAAAATATGAATAACCCTAAGATGATTAAGTGTATTGTTAGCAATATATATTTTAAATGGTTTGTTTTGAATCTTAGCCAGATGAATCATAGATGCAAGTCTTAATATATATTACCTTTGGGAATTTTACTAGGAGATATTTCATGATTAAATATTTTTGATATTCAACTTGGAAGACATATAATCTAAACTATAACAACCTCTTTGTATAAACTCCATTCCACCCCTTTGTGCCCTCTAGTCATTTTACAAAGGCAACAAAATCTCAAGTCCAGCATTCTTATAGAGTAAGATATAGTATTCACAAAGAAAACAACACATTCAGATAAATTGATATTGTACAAGTAAAAGCATAGGCACCAAACTTTTAACTTTTTTGTTATGATTAATCTTCTTTTGTCATTCATGTGACATGGAAAGTCAAATATGTAAATCACATTAATTATTCAACATATCATATAAGCTTATAAAACTCCTTTTTATTTTATATTTTAATATAACAATTTTTTTCAATCATTGTGTTTCATACAAACATTCATTTTATAAATATTGTTCAGATGGCAGATGATATTATAAAAACCTCTCTGATACAGGCTGTAAGTCTTTACCCTTATGTAAATTAATTTACTTAATTAAGTAAGGTACTTACATTCTGTGCAGTCCAAGTAAGCTACTTCACCTCTTTGGCACTTTGTTTCCTCATCTATAAAATGAGGACAACGTTAGTACACCTCAGAGGATGGCAGGCAGGAAGGAGGAATTGTACTGCTTCCATTTAATCACCAAATCTTATGTGGCTAGGGCAATGAAGGATTCAACAAATATTGGCAGCATCATCACCATTGTATTGATTTATATGATTCTGCCATCCACCAACCACTTTGGTGAGGATTTAAGATCTCTAAATTAAAAACAAACTAAAAAAAGTACTTAGAAAAATGACTACGCATTTGTTCTTCAGTTAGTACCAGTAGGTGATAATTTCTCTCTGCATGTTATCAGTGTTTAATGAAGTCAACCATTGCAGTAAGGAAGCAGGCAAATTCAGACTGGTTGTGCCATTTTGGTTTCATAAAGAAGTTTAGAAAAAAAACAAAGGGTTCTCACTTCCATGGAGAAGAGGCTTTAGGAAGGAGATCAGAAAAGGGAAAGTTGCTCAGTCATGTCCCGCTCTTTGTTATCCCATGGACTATACAGTCCATGGAATCCTCCAGGCAAGAATGCTGGAGTGGGTAGCCTTTCCCTTCTCCAGAGGACCTTCCCAACCCAGGAATCTAACCCAGATCTCTCAGAATTGCAGGCAGATTCTTTACCAATTGAGCTATCAGGCAAGCTCAAAACCTATCACAAAAGACAGGCAATAAATTAATAGGAAACGAGCCTATTGAGAAATGAACACCCTAAAGATTCAAACCTCTCTTAAGAAGTTTTGCTATTCGGCACTGGATGATTGTGGTTGTGCATAGGTATGGATCCAGATATATTTAATATTCTGTCTGTCATCTTCCTTCTTTAAAGCTATAAACCGAAATACACACTAAACAGTGAACCTCACGTATAAAATTGTCAGCTCCCCACAAGGACACACAAGTATTGGGTTGGCCAAAAAGTTCATTCAGAAAACCCGTACAATTTTTTGGCCAGACCAATACTTTCCCTAGGACTATTTGACAAATTTGACATCTTGCCAATAGTTTTCTATTTCTATTGCCCACCGGAGAAAGGACACTAAATAAGTAGCTTGCTGAGCATATATGAAAAATCTTGAGATGTTTGTAGATTAACTAGAGAAAGGGACAGGAATAATATAATGATGGACTTCCTGGGCTGTGTTAAAAAGTTTTAATTTTATCTTCCAGAAGAAAAGAAGCTAGTTTTTTTCTTTCAAACGAGTGGTGGCATAATGGTTGAGGAGGGCATGGCAACCCACTCCAGTATTGTTTCCTAGAGAATCCCATGAATAGAGGTGCCTGGAGAGCTACAGTTCATAGGGTCACAAAGAGTTGGACATGACTAAAGCAACGTAGCTCGCATGCGCAGCTTAATGGTTAATATGTTAGAAAACATTTGAAAGTTTTGGAGAAGAGGACCAACAGGCTGGAAATGGGAAAAATTTCAAGGAGGATAGTAGAGTATGCCAGGAAAGGGATAGTTAGCATTCACTAAATGATGTAAGAACAGAGATTTGAGGAATATTTGGGAAGTAGAACAGAGAAAACCTGATAATTAGATATGAATAGGGAAGGAAAAGGAAGTGATTTTGTCATTTGCACTTTGAATGATTGGGCAGATTCTGTACAAGACCAAATTGTAGTAGGATGAGGTAATCCTAGTGATAAAGGATTTTAGCTTTGGCACATTAAATATGAAGTATATGATTTAATTCTAGGTGTAAAATGTTCCAGTATATATTCCAATATACAGAGTGTAGGTTAAGAAAACCATAAAAAATAGGCATAGTTTTGAGCGTCATGCTAGAAGTTATGGCTATAAAAAATTCAGAAAATATGAAAAATGTATAAAATAGTAGGTATATACTTATATAAATTATGATTGCAACTATAATGTACAGCTATATGTATATGTTTATGTATAATTATGTAAAGCCCAGCAAATATTTATAGACAGTTTAATCATGATCCAAGAGCCACGTGAAAGGCTGGAACTAGTCATATCACTAAGATCTCTCTTTACTGAATATATGGAAAAGAAAAACATTAAACATCTACTAGGTTGAATTTACTAATATTTCATTCCATGGGTTATCAATTTAATATAAAAATCTTAGAGAAATATAGGCAAGTGCTTTTTCTTTTAAGTAGAGATTTTGTGTATTCTCTTATAAAATCATGAAATGCTTTTAGATATTCATACTCAGTATAGTTGTAGTAAAAATTAATCTCACATGTAAGTCTACAATTCCACTTCTGCTGATTTTCAAAATCATTTGGAGTAACCATTAGTAAAATATAGAGAAATCTATATGTCAGCTAAGACTCCTTTCTTAGGCTGCAGGTATACACCAAGTTCAATCAGCAATGACTGTCAGATTAGATTTGGATAACATTTAGTGTGTATGATCACTGGTATTTCCTTTATCCTTTCTGCAATGAGGATTAATTGGGTTCACGACCTCAGTTGTGGAAAAATGCCGATAGTTGTGCCCAAAGGACATTTAAGTTCCAAACGTTATCTTCTTGTGTTGATGGTGCTGTACTATACATATTAAAAGAACTGGATAAACTGAAGAATGGACTAAAATGTATAATTAAAAACACTGAATCAAGCATGCTGTTATATTGGTTTAGTTATTTTGGAAAATGGCAGTTTTGTTCAGTATAGTGTCAGTACATTGAAACACATATGAGGCAAAAAAAGCAATTCTGTTTTACATTAAGTTTTTGAAAATGAAATTGTTACCAATTTCCCAAATTGAGATTTTCTTTTCTTTAATATTTTAATTCCTCAGTTTGAGTTGTTATGAAGGCTGTGATCACAGCTTTATTTGTGACTTGAAAAAAAAAAAAAACTTAAACTTGTATAATTGTGTGAAGAGTATGAGTTGTCTGTCTCATTGAAAAATACTGACTATAGAAAATTATAAAGATGTCAGGAAAAGCAGAAAGTGCAAAAATGATGGCAGTAGCTACATAATTCACATAGCGGAGAAAAAACTTAAAGTTGCTATAAATTCTTTCACAAAAGAAAAAGACAAAATAAGATGGATAAAAGCCATTCCAGACAGGATAGACAGAAAAAAAGAACTGTAGGTAAGCTGTACCTTAAATAATGACAAAACCAATTAAATGGTTTCCTCCATCTAAACTTCTATATCATAAAACAAAGAAAAGAGGCCGAGGTTGACATTTTCTGAGAATGGTTTAGCTTCAAAAGCTGTATCATGATAAGCCTCGTAATTAACTTGGATGTTAAAACCAACGGTTCATTATAATTTCAGTTGTTTTTTTAAAAAGGAATGTCATATTCTGTCCTGAGAGTGCTTTTATATATACTTTATTGTAAGTTGAAGGGGGAGAAAGTAAATAGAGATTCCTGCAGAGATGAAGTGTATACCAGACGCTTAGAGCCAGAGAAATGATCTTAGGGAGAGGTGATAAATTTAGTATTATAAAAATCTCCACTTGAGAGTGACAGGAAATTGAAACAAAGTGTAAAGAAAAAGTGCAGTCTTTAAAGGCCCATTTATAAATGTCACAGTATCAAGGAAACCTATTTCTAAAGGCAGAATTTCAATTCATTTTGGTGTTAGGTGTCAGTGACAAGTGACACAGGTCAATCCTTAGTCAATGACAAAAAGGCAAACGAATGGCAAATATTTATAAATATACTAAACTACTCATGGAAGGTCATATAAATACCAAGTAATTTTAAACTCAACCCTGAATGGCATAATTGCTTATTACTCATCCTGACCTTAGAAAAGAAATTCATCTTTAATATCAGCCAGCAGGACCTACATCTTTTCCTTTGTCCAGAAGGACTTGTGGAAGCCCCCTTTTTCTCAGTTTAACACAAAAATTGTGTTTATAGGAAGTAAATAAGAGTAATTTGTAAGTAATATATTTGTTTCTTTCAAAGGATAAAACTTCCTTACCTTAGATAAAGATATTCTTCTACAATACTTATAATAATATTTAAAATGACATACTTTAATTTTGAAGAATAATAATTCTGTCCCTGCTATAACCTTTTAAGGTAGCATTGCTATGTAATTCTTACAAAGTTCAAATAGAGGAATATTTTCTTTGGTCATTTTTTTCTTATGACAATAATATATTTTCAAGGAAAAACAAGGATATGATTTAAAATGATGAAATTTATCAAAAATCATTATCCAGAGATGATCATAGTTAACATTTTGGGTGAATTTCTGTTCATTAATTATACTTAACAGGTACAATTGTTAGTATATTTTGACATCAGAATCATGCCATTCATGCTATTTGCTGGTCTATATTTCTTTTTACTTAATGCTATGTAATAATAGATTTTTTCAAAGTGCTGTGATTAATATGATTGTCAAATACATCATAGGTTTATAATGAAAAAATTCTACCTTTATAATGAAAAGTTCTACCTTTTCATGACCAAAATTTTCTCTACTACCTACAGATATATATTATTGATATTAATAATCCAAGTACTACTAATCTTACTTTTTATGAAGATAATTCTCTAGTTACAACTAAAAACATAAAAATACTGTACCATGATTTGTCATCACCAAATCACATTTTTATGAGTTTACAATAATTATTTTATAGTTATGAATGAAAAAAATGGAAAGAATTAATAACTAAAAAACACCAGGGATATTAGTTAAACTTTATACAAAGAACAATGTTCCTTTTAATGTAGAGTTTGGGCCTTATAGAATATCTATACTTCAGTTCTCAATCAATTCCATCTATCACCAACAGAAGCAAAATTAAAGGCAGATTTTCTACAAATTAAAAAGCCATAAAAAAAAAAAAACAGCATCTGCATTAGGGAAACATAGCACTTTAGGTAAAAGAGCTAGTAAAAGGAATAAAGTATAAAAGTGTTAATGCCTCTTTTTATATATTATATTATATATATATATGTTTAAAGATAAAATGCATTCTATTTATAGAACATTAACTATGATGCAGAAGTAAACTCATGAGGAGCTTTCTGACATGTATCAACTCTCCAAAATCTATTTTTGCTGTAGCCACACATGGTGAACTAGTATGATGTTTTCATTTAAATTCCATAAATCCTTAAAGACAAACACTGACAGAAGTACTCTTAGTTTCTGGACAGAACATAGGAGATTGAACCTGTACCAGTTCACCTGAGATGGGACAGAAAGAAAAATTACTTAGTTTTACCAGATTTTTTGTTCCCTCCTGATTTCTTGGCTAGGCAAGAGAAACTTTCTAGAAAGAAGCTGCTATTAATATTGGTATTACAGCTTGATTGTAGTCCATACGTTCTTAATTGACTTTTTATCTGAGTCAATGAACAAATATTCAAATCTTCCTATTTCTCTTTGTGGACAAGTTTTTTGATAAACATGATTGCTAAGCATTCAATAAGATTATCTTTGGAATTTGAAAGACACAAGTGAGAGCAATCAGAAGTATATTTTCTGTTAGATGATTTTATGGGAAATAAAGGAATTTTTGACTCACATTTTTATGCTAAGCCCCAGAGGTTTTCTGTTTTGCTAGTAGCTTAAGAGTTGTTTCACCTGGGTTGAAAATGGATGATTATTATCCAAAATGTTATGATGGATGGAGACTTTTAATATAGTGCTAAGTAGAGGCAAAAACTAATATTAAGATGCTAAGATAATTTTTAATTTTTTTTGATCTGTAGTCTCATGGTAGACTTCATAAAGAAATAATGCAACTATCTTATGAAATATGCATTTTTCAGGACATGGTTTTTCTGAGAACATTGGAAATGTTGAATGTAGCATAATTCTTTTTGCTTCCACTGTGAAAGTCAAGACAACCATAGCTATTGTTCTATGCATATGGAATATTTTGGAAGCTTGAAGGTGCCATTTAATAGGGCTTGCATCATTTCATTTAAAATGCAAGGTCTGTTTCTCCTTGTTGACAAGAATTGGTAATTAAAGTCAATTAAGAAGAAATAGAATTAAAAAAATTGATTAGGCTTTATGTGCTTGATGAGTTAACTTTCTCCAAAACAAGTCTAGGTTTTAATATTTTATTTCCCCAAAAGTCATAAGCATTCTTATTGTTTTTCTCATTTATAAAGGGAAATGACAGAATCTATGGTCCCCGTATCCCTGGCCTTCATTATTAATTTAATGAGCTATGCTACAAAACTGATCAATTTTTTGTCCTTACCTAAGCATTTACACCAAGTAAAGCACAAAGATCACAACTCTTGCGTGGCATTCTGCAGTATCTTTCTCCCTATTAACATAAACTTTGTAAGTCAACAGCATAAACACTCTGTTACGTATTATGATGTGATGCAGGGAATTCAAAAATGCAGCTCTTGTACTTTCAGGGCTTTATAATCCATGTTTATGCAGAATTCTTCTCCACAATGCCATTGATAACGGTGCATTCTGCATGTTTTATTTTCCTTTTTTTGTTTCAAAGTGAAGCATGCAACTGTTTTTAAAATCAGATGATACATAAAGATTTCAGTGAATAAACTTTACCCCCTTTTTCCCCCTGACTAGTCCTCAGTCTATCATTTATTTTTCTGATTCCTCAAATTCTTAAATCTTTGCCTAAATATCATGTTTATAGTGCTCTTTGGTTAACCAGCTATTAAGCATCATCCATTTATAGACTGTAACAAAATAGCTAGATTTTTAAAATGTATTCAGTTTTCACTTCTCTCTCCTATTATTTAGCCCATGTTTCTTGTCAACTTTGCTTTTTTAATCATTGAATTGTTCATTTTAAATAAAATACTTAAGATTATTATCTTAATCTGCTTGGGCTGCAATAACAAAAAATATTATAAACTGGGTGGCTTAAACAATAGAAATCTATTTCTTGCAATTCTGGAAGCTGGAAAATCCAAGATCAAGAGCTGGCTCATTGAGTTTCTGGTGAAGCCCTGTTCCTGGTTTGCAGGTGGTCATCCTTCCTCTGTGTCCTTACAGGGTGGAGATAGAAAGCAAACTTCTAGTGTCTCTATTTATAAGATACTTGCTTCCCTGGTGGCTCAGAGGATAAAGTGTCTGCCTGCAATGCAGGAGACCCGGGTTTGATCCCTGGGTTGGGAAGATCCCCTGGAGAAGGAAATGGCAACCCACTCCAGTATTCTCACCTGGAGAATCCCATGGACAGAGGAGCCTGGTGGGCTACAGTCCACAGGGTCACAAAGTGTCTGACGCAACTGAGAGACTTCACTTTCACTTTCACTTCCAATCTCTTCATGAGGACACCACCTTCATGCCCACGTCTACCTGGAATTACCTTCCTATGTTTCCATTTGTAAATATCCTATTGGAGATTAGAGTTTCAACATATAAATTTGGGGGGGGTAAACATTTAGTCAATAACATTTGTATTTCTTAATTTTTTTAACTCCTCAATCTGTAAGGCAAGTGTACAACATTTTCTTTAGCTAGCCTCACTTCTCCAACAACCTTCCAAATTGTGTCATTTATATCTTCATAACACTCCAGTTATGACCAACCTAGACAGCTGAACTGAACTGAGACAGCTTATTAAAAACAGAGATATTAGTTTGCCAACAAAAGCCCATCTAGTCAAAGCTATGGTTTTCCCAGTAGTCAGGTATGGATGTGAGAGTTGGACTATAAAGAAAGCTGAGCACTGAAGAATTGATGCTTTTGAACTGTGTTGTTGGAGAAGACTCTTGAGAGTCCCTTGGACTGCAAGGAGATTCAACCCGTCCATCCTAAAGGAAATCAGTCCTAGATATTCATTGGAACGACTGATGCTGAAGCTGAAACTCCAATACTTTGGCCACCTGATGTGAAGAACTGTCTTATTTGAAAAGACCCTGCTGGTGGGAAAGATTGAAGGCAGGAGGAGAAGGGGATGGCAGAAGATGAGATGGTTGGATGACATCACCGACTCAATGGACATGCGTTAGAGTAAGCTCCAGGAGTTGGTAATGCACAGGGAGGCCTGGTGTGCTTCTGTCCATGGGGTTGCAAAGAGTCAGACACGACTGAGTGACTGAACTGAACTGAACTGAAAACTCTGGTTCAATTTAGCACTATCCTGCTCCATTCATTTCTTTCTTACACATGCAGAATTTCAATGCGCTGGTTTAAATTTTTTTGCTTGTCAAGATTTAAAGCGTCATATTCTATTGTGTGGGTCTTCTCTGGTGGCTCAGTGGTAAATAACTCTCTTTCCAATGCAGGAGATACGGGTTTGATCCCTGGGTCAGGAAGATGCCCTGAAGAAGGAAATGGCAATCTGTTCCAGTATTCTTGCCTGGAAAATCCCACAGAGAGAGGAGCCTGATGGGCTATAGTCCATGACTCAAAAGAGTCAGATGCAACTTAGCAACTAAACAGCAACAACCCCAATTATTATATTCAAGGCTTGAAAACAGTGCAATGGCATGATTTTAATATTAGTAAATCATACAGCAAATTATTACTCACTGTGGAATCTTCCCACAACTCCACAAGCAACATCCTGAGATCAACATCATAATTTGATGAGACTCTTGTTACAGTGACATGGCTTTGTTACCATCAGGGTAATGCCCTCTTACTTCTTACAAGGTACCTTTGGCTCAAATAATGCCATATTCTATTTTAGATGATTAGTTCAGCTGTGCAATCTTTGTTTTCTTTGTTATCATCTTTACCAATCACTGAAATTATCAGGCTTTTACTTATACTGCCTTTTAAATAAAAATAATTCCATTTTTGGTCTTTTTGGGGGGACTTTCTTTTTTAAATTTATTTACTTATGTTTAATGTACTTATGTTTATTTAAATTTTATTTATTTATGTTTAATTTAAGGATAATTGCTTTATAATATTGGTTTGATTTCTGCATACATCAACCTGAATTAACCGTAATGTACATATGTCCCCTCTCTCTTGAACCTCCCTCTCACCTCCCACGCTTTTCCATGCCTCTAGGTAATTACAGAGCCCTAGTTTGAGTTCGCTGAGTCATATAGCAAATTTCCATTGACTACCTATTTTACATATGGTGGTGTTATTTGCTTTCAATGCTGCTCTCTCTATTCATCTCACCCTCTCCTTCCCACTTTTATTTTTAATGGTAGTCTTCTTGGGCCAAATGATTCTTTCTAATTTATGTCAAATGAAAACACTAACTCATCTCTTATTCAGAAATTTATCTCTTGTGTCATTCCTTGGTTGATTCTAATGTTTATTGCAAAGAACATCTTCATTTTTATTTTACTTCAGTATTTTCTCAAAAAATTATCAAAAAGTGAATATAGGATGTAAGCAACCTCTTAATGTACACTTAATTACCATAGAATTTTAGGTCTTGAAGTGATTTTCCTAGTGCATAGAAAATTTTGTTCTACTGTCAGCTTCCAATGCATAGGATGGCTAACTGACTTTAATTACATTTTACTCACATGTTACTTTGAAGATTTATTTTGTTTTACTGTCTGAAAACTGTTTTTTCTATCTTTGGTGTTCAAATATATCGCAGAAATATGGCTATAAATGATTCACCCATCCTGCTCAGCATTCAGTGAGTCTTTTCTTACTATCTTTTTATTTACATCCCTAAAAGAGGAACTATATAACACACATGGATATGATATTGCTATGATTGTTTTCAGTGGAAATACTCATGTAACCAATACGAAGTTGAATAAAAAAGTTTCAAATACCACTGAAATGCCCTCTTTCCACTGAAGGTTTTACTGCCTAAAACTTTGTGCTAATTATTTTCTTGCTTTGCTCTGAAGTTTTATTTCATGATATATAATAGACTTGCAGATGACCCTCTGTATGTAGGTTTTCAGGTCCACTTCTATGTGGATATTTTCCAGTAAATACATACTAGACACACTCCTCCTTGGTTTAATCTGTGGATGGAAAGTCTCAGATGCCAGGGCTACCTAAACATAAAAATTTACATGGATCTTTGACTGCTATAGGTTGGGCACCCCAACCCCTACATTATTCAAGGGTCAACTCATTATTTTTGAAAATGATACAAATAAAATCATACTGTATAATTTCTTCTGTGACTATACCTTTTTATATTCATTTTATTCCCAGATAGATCCATATTAAGCTATGTAAACTTTTGTCCCTTTGTTTCTACTGTGGCAAATTATTCTATTCTATTCTGAATAGACAGCAATTTATTTGTTTTACTGTGTATGGACATTTGAATTGCTTCCAATATTTTACTATTGAAGTAATATAGCTGAAAACATTTTTATGTAATCTTATGCACAGTTGAATGCATTTCCGTTTATAAACAAGGTTTTGTCTGCTACATGCATCTTCCATTAAATAGGTTAAATACAGTAAATTCCATAAAGTTTTCAGTCTCTGACTTCTTCATTTTTGAGGTATGGTAACTATGAAAATGTGCCTGATTACTAAGGAAGTTCAGGTCTAATTCAAATGATCATTATCTAAATATATTGTCTTTTCTGCATGAAATGCCTGTATATCTGTTCATGGTTTTACTATGTGTTTCTCTCTCCCTTTAAAGTGTTTTTGTTTGTTTGTTTGTTTGTTTGTTTTTTAATCTTTGTTGTTGTTTGGTACCTAAGTTCTGTCCAACTCTTTGCAATCCCATGGACTATAACCCACCAGGCTCCTCTATCTATGGAATTCTCCAGGCAAGAATACTGGAGTGGGATGCCATGTCCTTCTCCAGGGGATCTTCCTGACCCAGGGATTGAACTCATGTCTCCTGCCTACTGGATCTTTAGGTAGATTCTTTGCTACCAAGTCACCTAGGAAGTCCTTTTTAATATCTTGTTCATGACAAATCATTAAATTATATTTCCAGACTTGAATTTCTTAGCCTAAGGGCTGTGAATATAATTTCATATCTCTCTCT